>NC_092257.1:21262912-21277912 GCF_036320965.1 Panulirus ornatus | reverse complement strand
TGCTCGTCCGGAGATTTAAACGCTAACATAAGAGCTATCCAAATGGCGGTTTCCCGACCAGGTACAATTAAGCAGTATCGGAGAGGAGCAAAAATAATGATAGCTACGCAGCATCGCGGGTCAGAGCAGCAGCATATGGTAGCCTACTGGCCGTCTAGGGCCTTGCCTCACCCCCACAGCCTAGCCAGGATAGGTAGCCAAGCCCCAGCACCACCAGCGCCTTCATACTTAGGCCGGCCCGGGGCTTGGTCGGCCCTAGCCTGCCTGCCTGCCTACCTAGCCATCTCCCCCGCCCCGCTGCTGCTCCTGCTCCTACTGCTGCTGCCCACCGCTGGCTCCGCTCTACCACCAGCATCTACTCTGTCCCTGTCTACCGGCATTAACAACCCACTGTCCTATCTCCGCCAGCACCCACGGCGCTCCTGTGTTCGCCACATCAACACACACCCCCCCTCACCTCACCCTCACCTCATCCCTCACCATCTATCTACCTGTGTGTAACGCATTATCGCCCATTGTACCCGCACCAACACCCCACTCCGTACCTGGATTAGGTAGGTTACCTGCCCTGGCACTCGTGATGTAGCCTGAAGCCGCAAACACCTACAGTGTCGTACCTGGGACGTCATTCCGGTGGTACGTGCGCTCGTACCTGCTGTGTACCTCCGCCTGCGCTCTATGTACTTACATCAGCTGCACACACACACACACACACACACACACACACACACACACACGGTGCCACACCGTCTGGCCACAGGGTATCGACCACTTGTTGCGAGATTACCAAGTCGAACGCTGACACTGGCCCACTGGGATGACACCGTCAGTCCGGTCTGTCCCCGGCCGTATGTATGTATGGTCACTGTTGGTGGAGACCAGCTCGCGCTCCCACGATCTCGACGCTACGCTACGAATACACCGGTAAATGAATAAATACAAGAATAATGATGATAATTAATACGCCACGATAAACGTGAGCGAAGGGTATAGGGATAAAGAATACGCCGTGATAAAAACGTAAATGAAGGGTATAGGGATAAAGAATACGCCGTGATAAACGTAAATGGAAGTTAAAGGGATAAAGAATACGCCGTGATAAAAACGTAAATGGAAGGCTATAGGGATAAAGAATACGCCACGATAAACGTAAATGAAGGCTATAGGGATAAAGAATACGCCGTGATAAAAACGTAAATGAAGGCTATAGGGATAAAGAATACGCCACGATAAACGTAAATGAAGGCTATAGGGATAAAGAATACGCCGTGATAAAAACGTAAATGAAGGCTATAGGGATAAAGAATACGCCGTGATAAACGTAAATGGAAGGCTATAGGGATAAAGAATACGCCACGATAAACGTAAATGAAGGCTATAGGGATAAAGAATACGCCGTGATAAACGTAAATGAAAGGCTATAGGGATAAAGAATACGCCGTGATAAAAACGTAAATGGAAGGCTATAGGGATAAAGAATACGCAGTGATAAAAACGTAGATGGAAGGCTATAGGTTCTGAATGACTGGAATGAACATTGTGCTTGAAGGAAACAGGAGTGTGAAGTAAGGGAAGGAACTAGTTTGGTAACGAGATATCCGGCCGCTTTGATAAGCTGGACGCTCTCTCAATGCAGGAGCAGCAGTAATGTTGAAATGGAATTCCGATGATTACACGAGGGAGAATGGACGATGAGGAGGCGCTGCTGCTGCTGGTGGTGCCTTTCTGTAGACGTGTTGAATTTGTCTTTCTGGAAATAGATTATCTAGACTGCCTCATTTTTATTTTTTATTTTTTTTTTTTACCCCTACTTCTTTCCTTGTATTTTGGTAACGCAAAGGTTCCCCCGGTTTTTTAAGTGTACGCCTCATCCTAACTAGAAAGATGTAATTAAGGAATATTTTTTTCTATTTCAATTTTTTCTTCAGTATTTTTTTTTAAAAAAAGGTACATTGAAAATAGCCGTACTTTAAATCTTTGGGAAAAAAAACCCTCAGGTGTGTTTTATAGTCGTTGAACTATCTGTGATTAGGAAGTTGATTAATAGAAGTTGATTGATAGAAGTAGAGCAATAGAAGTTGATTAGTGGAAGTTGATTAACAAAAGTTGATTGATAGAAGTTGATTGATAGAAGTAGACTAATAGAAGTTGATTAATAAAAGATGATTAATAGAAGTTGATTGATAGAAGTAGACTAATAGAAGTTGATTAATAAAAGTTGATTGATAGAAGTTGATTGATAGAAGTAGACTAATAGAAGTTGATTAATAAAAGATGATTAATAGAAGTTGATTGATAGAAGTAGAGCAATAGAAGTTGATTAGTGGAAGTTGATTAACAAAAGTTGATTGATAGAAGTTGATTGATAGAAGTAGACTAATAGAAGTTGATTAATAAAAGATGATTAATAGAAGTTGATTGATAGAAGTAGTTTGATAGAAGTTGATCAATAGAAGATGATTAATAGAAGTTGATTAATAGATGATTAATAGAAGTTGATTAACAGTTGATTAATAGAAGTTGATTAATAGAAGGTGATTAATAGAAGTTGATTAATAGATGATTAATAGAAGTTGATTAATAGAAGATGATCAATAGAAATTGATTAATAGAAGATGGCCAATAGAAGTTGATTAATAGAAGTTGATTGATAGAAGTTTATCGTTCTGCGAATGATTAATTCAAACTGTGATTATTATTCCTTACACGTGGACATGATGATGAAACCCAGAATTGATAACTTAATAGATTTACCAGTGAGAAGTAGTCTATGTCTATCTATATAAATATCTATTGTGATGTTGTTATGGGAATCTGAGGATACGTTTTCTGCCGTAAAAGTTCAAACGCACGCTCTCACGCGCGCGCGAAAATGAAAAACAAGCAAACTCAAAAGTTCAAATTCGCGAGTTCAAGATCGGGAGAAACGATCGAGTCGAAGAATGCGGAACTTAAGGTCAACACCAGAGACGGAAAGTTATGGGAGCCCTGTGTGGTGTAATCTGAGCTTATGAGGTGGTGAGAGAGAGAGAGAGAGAGAGAGAGAGAGAGAGAGAGAGAGAGAGAGAGAGAGAGAGAGAGAGCCTGTCCCTTGTGGAGGCTCCCACCACCAGCAGGAGGAGGAGGAGGAGGAGGAGGAGCAGCAGCAGCGGTGGTGGTGGTGGTCGTCGTGGTCGGTGGAGGAGGAGCAGCAGCAGAAGCGGTGGTGGTGGTGGTCGTCGGTGGAGGATGAGCAGCAGCAGCGGTGGTGGTGGTGGTAGTCGTCGTCGGTGGAGGATGAGCAGCAGCAGCGGCGGTGGTGGTGGTCGTCGTTGTCGGTGGAGGAGGAGCAGCAGCAGCGGTGGTGGTGGTCGTCGTGGTCGGTGGAGGAGGAGCAGCAGCAGCGGCGGTGGTGTTGGTGGTGGTCGTCGGTGGAGGAGGAGCAGCAGCAGCGGTGGTGGTGGTCGTGGTCGTCGTCGGTGGAGGAGGAGCAGCTGCAGCAGCAGTGGTGGTGGTCGTGGTCGTCGTTGGAGGAGGAGAAGGAGGAGGAGGAGCCACTTCCCCTCAGCGTTCGTTTGGTTTGGTGGTGGGCCCGCCCCGCCGGCCGCTACCATGGTCGGGCCACATGACCAAGAAGTCTTGTTGTGGGAGGAGAACATCGTGGGCGGGGGTTGTGTATGGTGGTGTGGGCGGGTCTCTCTCTCTCTCTCTCTCTCTCTCTCTCTCTCTCTCTCTCTCTCTCTCTCTCTCTCTCTCTCTCTCTCTCTCTCTCTATGCAGTAGGCATGACATGGGGATGGTTTAAGCATGGCGACTCTTCGATTACCGTGAGTGTGTGTGTGGTATGTGTGTGTGTGTGTGTGTGTGTGTGTGTGTGTGTGGTAATGATAATGATGACAGACGATTGGCTCGGTGGTATACAGGTGGGAGGAGGTGGGTGGGTGGAAGATATGAGGGGGTGGGGTTCGGGTGTGGGTGGTGGAGGACATGATTTGTCACTGGCTCTCCAGAGCACTGTGGTGTGTCGTGTTGTAAGCTCACACCACACACGGACCACTTCGGGCTCCGCTGTGTCTTGGTTTCCCGTCACCAGGGCGGCCAAGAAACGGCCAATTCGTTCAAGCGTTGTGCGGCTTTTAAACATCCAAAGTACTAACTGCTTGTTTGATGGTCGATAGTTAAATGTGCTGAGGGAATATCTGAGGTGCAAGTCCATGAAGATAATAAGTATATATATATATATATATATATATATATATATATATATATATATATATATATATATATATATATATCTTTTTCCTTCTTTCATACTATTCGCCATTTCCCGCATTAGCGAGGTAGCGTTAAGAACAGAGAATGAGGACTGGGCCTTTGAGGGAATATCCTCACCTGACCCCCTTCTCTGTTCCTTCTTTTGGAAAGTTAAAAAAGAAAATAAAAAGAAATGAGAGGGGAGGATTTCCAGTCCCCCGCTCCCTTCCCTTTTAGTCGCCTTCTACGACACGCAGGGAATACGTGGGAAATATTCTTTCTCCCCTATCCCTAGGGATAATATATATATATATATATATATATATATATATATATATATATATATATATATATATATATATATATATTTAAATCCCCTGATGTGATTATTACACGAAAGTGCACTTGGGAACTTATTGTGTTTCATTTTCCTGTGGACTCATAAGAATATATATATATATATATATATATATATATATATATATATATATATATATATATATATATATATATATATATATATATATATATTCATGGGACATGTTTGATATTAGATATGATAACCGAGCCTGATAATTCTTACATATATCAGTACTGAGAAACATAACATGATAGCGAGGAGTATAATGCTTACATGGATGTGATATTTTGAACTACAGGGGAACGTATATATATATATATATATATATATATATATATATATATATATATATATATATATATATATATAAGAGTATTAGATCGTATGTGGCTAAAAGGAATTCGAATGTTATGTATGGATTTATGGATATAGATGGGTAGATAGGTGTCGATAGATGTTGTATAGATTCTAAGATATTTGACACCGAGGCGTCCTTCTCTCTCTCTCTCTCTCTCTCTCTCTCTCTCTCTCTCTCTCTCTCTCTCTCTCTCTCTCTCCTCAAACCGGACTCCACTCTCGGCGAGACAGTAGCCACCGAGGAAAAGCTCGCGTGGATTTCCCCAAAGAGCGTCCACACGAGGAGATCAACAGACGAGTACCATGTGTCTCTGTGTGACTGCGCCCGTTTGTCCCGCTCAGCGTGAGAGAGAGAGAGAGAGAGAGAGAGAGAGAGAGAGAGAGAGAGAGAGAGAGAGAGAGAGGAAAAGGGTGGCTGGGTATATGAGTTCATTCACAAGTATCGGTGTCATGCATAAACCTCTTAAAATACCGCGGCCTTGGCAGTGTTCAGCGCGGGAGGGTCGGGGGGTCGCCTCCCTCCGTTAGCTAAGACAACGCCGACGGTTTTGTACAAAGCACTTGTCTCTCGCCGCCCCACCTCCCTCCTGAACACGACGGGTAAGTCACCCACCACCCCTCCTGAGCACGACGGGTACGTCACGCCCCTGAGCACGACGGGACGTGGCTCCTCTGAGCACGAGGTCACGTCACGCCCCTGAGCACGACGGGACGTGGCTCCTCTGAGCACCAGGGTACGTCACGCCCCTGAGCACGACGGGACGTGGCTCTTCTGAGCACGACGGGTACGTCACGCCCGTGAGCACGACGGGACGTGGCTCCTCTGAGCACGACGGGTACGTCACGCCCGTGAGCACGACGGGACGTGGCTCCTCTGAGCACGACGGGTACGTCACGTGACGCCCCTGAGCACGACGGGACGTGGCTCCTCTGAGCACGACGGGTACGTCACGCCCTTGAGCACGACGGGACGTGGCTCCTCTGAGCACCAGGGTACGTCACGCCCCTGAGCACGACGGGACGTGGCTCTTCTGAGCACTACGGGTACGTCACGCCCCTGAGCACGACGGGACGTGGCTCCTCTGAGCACGAGGGTACGTCACGCCCTTGAGCACGACGGGACGTGGCTCTTCTGAGCACGACGGGACGTGGCTCCTCTAAGCACGAGGGTACGTCACGCCCTTGAGCACGACGGGACGTGGCTCCTCTAAGCACGAGGGTACGTCACGCCCTTGAGCACGACGGTACGACGCTTTCGTGTACAAAGACACGGTCCGCGCAGAGCAGAGGTATGATTCCTGGGTATAACAGTTTGGCCCTTGAACACGACGGTACGGCCCTTGAACACGACGGTACGGCCCTTGAACACGACGGTACGGCCCTTGAACACGACGGCACGGTCCTTAAACACGGCGGTACGGCCCTTGAACACGACGGTACAGCCCTTGAACACGACGGCACGTTCCTTGAACACGGCGGTACGGCCCTTGAACACGACGGTACGGCCCTTGAACACGACGATACGGCCCTTGAACGCGACGGTGCGGTCCTTGAACACGACGGTACGACCTTCGGGTATGATGGTCGAGCCTTTGACCAGGGTCAGGTTCAAAGACCAGGGTTGAACCCATCGTCCTCAAGCGTCCTACCCATCGTGCTCAAGGGTCCTACCCATCGTGCTCAAGGGTCCTACCCATCGTGCTCAAGCGTTCTACCCATCGTGCTCAAGGGTCCTACCCATCGTGCTCAAGGGTCCTACCCATCGTGCTCAAGCGTCCTACCCATCGTGCTCAAGGGTCCTACCCATCGTGCTCAAGGGTCCTACCCATCGTGCTCAAGCGTCCTACCCATCGTGCTCAAGGGTCCTACCCATCGTGCTCAAGGGTCCTACCCATCGTGCTCAAGGGTCCTACCCATCGTGCTCAAGAGTCCTACCCATCGTGCTCAAGGGTCCTACCCATCGTGCTCAAGGGTCCTACCCATCGTGCTCAAGGGTCCTACCCATCGTGCTCAAGCGTCCTACCCATCGTGCTCAAGAGTCCTACCCATCGTGCTCAAGGGTCCTACCCATCGTGCTCAAGGGTCCTACCCATTGTGCTGTACAACCTGAAACCTCGTCAGCGCACAGGGCTGGTCGGGGTTCCTGAAGCCACTGGCAGAGAGCGTCGTCTGCTGTGAAGACATCACCGTCTGGCTTTGATGTCCTGATGGCTGGCCAGGGGTCGTGGGGTGGGTATCGTGTGTGTGTGTGGCGTGGAGCAACCCGAGACCAGGCTGCTGGGAGCCTCCTGGTTGGGTTGTAACCTTAATTAAGTCCTCAGCTTGGCATTGCCACCGCAAGATATCGTATTATAGCAGTGATAACGGTCCTCTCGGCCCACATCTACGGCAGACTCGGGTTACAGCAGGAGGAGGAGGAGGAGGAGGAGGAGGTGGTGGTGGTATGGGGAGCGAGCAGCGGGAGTAGGAGACCGAGGGATATATATATATATATATATATATATATATATATATATATATAGAGAGAGAGAGAGAGAGAGAGAGAGAGAGAGTCCTTCTATAGAAAAAGGAAACAGTCAAAAAAGGAGAGAATTTTGGGGTTCGTTTGAATGTGGTGGAGGAAGGAGTGGGGTGAAAAGGGGGGGGATACAGGTTGTTTTTGTTGTGTGTTGTATTTTTGTTGTTGTTGATCTTGCTGCTGATACAGGTGTTGTTATCTGTTTATTGATGATAATGATAATTATTCTGATAATGACAATAATGATATTATTAATAATGATGATAATAATAATAATTCTAGTAATGCTGATAATAATGATAACTGATGATAATGATGATAATGAAATGATGATAACAAGAATAATAATGATAATAGTAATGATGATATAATGATAATAATAATAATAATAATAATAATAATAATAATAATAATAATAATGATGATAACAATAATGATAACGATGATAATATAATAATGATAATGCTAATAATATAATGATAATACTTATGAAAATAATTCTAGTAATGATGATGATAATTATAACAATAATGATAATGATGAAAATGAAATGATAATGATTATGATGATGATAATAGTAATAATAGTAATAATAATAATAATAATAATAATGATAATAATAATAATGATAGTAATAATGATAATAATAATGACTAATGACAATAATGATAATGATAATTATGATTATTATCATTATTCTCATCATTATTATCATTATTATTATTAATATAGTGGACAAAGGTATCTTCCATTTACCTCCACTTTTTAGCAGTCTTGCATAAATTACCACCACCAGAGCCTGGTAGGTTTCATAAGCCCTGGTTCAACCCGCTGACGGCGCGTCGCGTCCCGTCTCTGCCACATCGCTCCAATTCATAGCGTCCTTCACGCCCCCTTCTCGCCCTCATGAATGTTCGAGTGCCGATACCCCAGAGCCTGCTTCACTCTACCCTTTCGGTTCGCCTCCCTTTCCCCCGACACTACAAGTTCTGTTGGTCAATATAGCGGAGTCATTTCGGCGGACTCTGGTCGATCGTCTTAGTCACATTGCGCCGTCTACCATACTGCTCTCCTGGTCGCACTGCGCTGTCTACCATACTGCTCTCTTGGTCACACTGCGCTGTCTACCATACTGCTTTCTTGGTCACACTGCGCTGTCTACCATACTGCTCTCTTGGTCACACTGCGCTGTCTACATTTATACTCTCCTGGTCGCACTGCGCTGTCTACCATACTGCTCTCTTGGTCACACTGCGCTGTCTACCATACTGCTCACTTGGTCACACTGCGGTGTCTACCATACTGCTCTCTTGGTCACACTGCGCTGTCTACCATACTGCTCACTTGGTCACACTGCGGTGTCTACCATACTGCTCTCTTGGTCACACTGCGCTGTCTACCATACTGTTCTCTGGGTCACACTGCGCTGTCTACCATACTGCTCTCTGGGTCACACTGCGCTGTATACCATACTGCTCACTGGGTCACACTGCGCTGTCTACCATCCTGCTCACTGGGTCACACTGCGCTGTCTACCATCCTGCTCTCTGGGTCACACTGCGCTGTCTACCATACTGCTCTCTGGGTCACACTGCGCTGTCTACCATCCTGCTCTCTGGGTCACACTGCGCTGTCTACCATACTGCTCTCTGGGTCACACTGCGGTGTCTACCATACTGCTCTCTGGGTCACACTGCGCTGTCTACCATACTGTTCTCTGGGTCACACTGCGCTGTCTACCATACTGCTCTCTGGGTCACACTGCGCTGTATACCATACTGCTCACTGGGTCACACTGCGCTGTCTACCATACTGCTCTCTGGGTCACACTGCGGTGTCTACCATACTGCTCTCTGGGTCACACTGCGCTGTCTACCATCCTGCTCTCTGGGTCACACTGCGCTGTCTACCATACTGCTCACTTGGTCACACTGCGGTGTCTACCATACTGCTCTCTGGGTCACACTGCGCTGTCTACCATACTGCTCACTTACACTGTCGTTCCTTGCGTGATCAACCAGCTCCTCGTCGGGTGTTTATTTTCCAACACGTCCACTCCCTCTCATGTCCTCGCCTCCCGTATAGCATCTCGGCGACTACCACACCTTCAGCAGACACTCTCCGACTCCTGGATGCATCCCAGGAACTGAGTCTTCTTCCACCTCTCTCTCTCTCTCTCTCTCTCTTCCACCCAGCGACCCACTTTAGTGTCCCCAGGGTTCCATTAGCTATCACGTCCACTCCCCCGAGGCAACCCACTTCCTCCGGAACCTTTCCTGTTCAAACACTCTCCTGCCATCCTATCTCCATCCCAAGTCGTCCCAAGTCGTCACCGTTGGTGACCGGTGTAGACCCCGTTGCTCACCAACGTGAGACGAAGGGTATTCGAGTACATAATATTCGTATAGTTATTTCCTATTAGGGGCGATCATAGCCTAGCGGTAGCGCTCCCGCCTGCAGCACAGGGGTCCCGGGTTCGATCCTGGCTGTTGGACGTTTGTATCATATATATATATATATATATATATATATATATATATATATATATATATATATATATATATATATATATATGATGGTGGTAACAGGAGGCTTAGGTAGCAGTGAACAGAAGGAAATGCAATGAGGCTTCGGTGAACAGATGTGAATTTGCGAGAACCTGAAGACGAAATGTAGGACGTAAAGCATAGGAAATTAAAGTCACGGAATGAAAAAGGAACTGAACAATTTACGGGGAAAAGGGGGGTGGTTAGATGTATAAGAGAAATATATTTGAATATTAAGAGTTTAACTGCTTCGCGGATTATGATTTAAAGCCTGTGCTAATTCTTCCAATCTATACAAAATCTTTGACCTCACCTGCTTTCTTTCTCCACAATACAGGTTCTGTTTCCCCCTCTTCTACACATATTCCTTTGGTGTCTGCTCCATAGAACTGGTTCTTTTGCTTGTGTGTGTTCCCACCTTTAGCTAGGACTTCCTGGTACTCACCAAGGTACTACGTCATATGGTTATTTCTGTGGTCCTCGGTAGCACAAGGGGTCGCGGGCCGTTGTCATGTCTTTTTCTTTCCTTACACCTCTCAACTTTAGATTTCTTTCCCATCGCATAATGTCTCTACGAACGGCTGCCACCTGACCTCCCCTTTATAAGAAGTTGGATCGTACGTCCTATGTTAATAGATAATTCTTATCATTTCACTTATCTATAACTTATCTATAACTTATATTTTCACTTATCTATAACTTTATATTTTCTTTATGGTTCATTTAAAACCCACAGCCTCAGTGTGGAGAGGGGTCATCTATGTCTGGGTTGAGGAGGTAGGAAGGTGATGATGTTTTGAGACATCGGGGCGAAAGTTGGATCACTCATTCGCCATGTCGAGTATTTGATGATATTTGGGTAAGAGATCCTTGATGTCGAGTGTTGATGATATCTGGATAATAGATCCTTAATGTTGAGTACTGAGGATATTTGGATGATAAATCCTAAGTGTTAGGTATTGCTGATATTTGGATAATAGATCCTTAATGTTGAGTACTGAGGATATTTGGATGATAAATCCTAAGTGTTAAGTATTGCTGATATTTGGATAATAGATCCTTGATGTCGAGTACTGAGGATATTTGGATAAGTAGATCATCATTGTCGAGTACTGACGATATTTGTATATTCCTTAGCGTCGAACATTAGTGATATCTGGAGAACACAGAACCGTCGAACATTAGTGATATCTGGAGAACACAGAACCGTCGAACATTAGTGATATCTGGAGAACACAGAACCGTCGAATACTGGTAATATTCTCCAGATACACCCTTAAATGTCGATTTCTGGCGATGTTTAAAAGGACAAACCCCTTAAAATTAGGGTGGAGATGTCCCTTGAGATAGGGTCAGGTTTGGCACACACTACTCAAGTTGCTACGTGTACGTCTGTGTGTGTGTGTGTGTGTGTGTGTGTGTGTGTGTGTGTGTGTGTGTGTGTGTGGTTTGCTGTACATATTATCAAGATTCAGTCCGGATCTTTTCCCCTCCGAATATTTAGAGATGAGAGTATTGTCTGTGAATACCGGGAGAGAAGGAGTATTCATCGTTGATATTGTGTATGAGAGAGAGAGAGAGAGAGAGAGAGAGAGAGAGAGAGAGAGAGAGAGAGAGAGAGAGAGAGAGAGAGAACCCCCCCCCACACACACACAACACTGTTGTCCCTCGCAATTTCTCTTATCAACCATTTCTGCGCCGCTTTATGCGCAGCGCCTGTCCGGGCGTGAGGATATCACAATTGTTAGCCTCGTCCTTACGTATTGAGCCATTAGATTTTGAGCCAGTGTCCCGTGACGGTGTGGCCCCAGTGAGAGGAGAGGCTTGTGCATGCGCGCTCCTCCCGCTAGCTGTGTGTCAGGGGTTAAAACCCCCTCCTCCATATGTATTTGGAAGGACACATGATAACTATTGGGTATCGGAACCTCCTTGGGGTTGGGATGGAGATGGAGGAACAGGTGTACAGTACTACCGGTGTACTGAGAGTACATGATGTGTATCTCTTGTTGTGAATGACGTCTGGGGGATTTCGCGGGAGAGAGCGCCGCCCGCCCGCGCGCCGCGCACCGGTTCGATTCCCCAGCGACGGAACCCCGAGGTGTCCCACCCCCTGGTGGGATTGATGTACTGAAGGCCCCCGAGGTGGAGGACGTGTCAGGAAGGGCGAAGATCCGAACGATTAAATCTTGAATAATTTACCATAGCGGTGCGTGGGAGGATGGGAGGAGGAGGAGGTGGGTAGGTGGGGGAAGCCACGACACACCCACGTATTATTTAATGAGAGTAATATGGCTCCCAGGCTGTACTATCAAGTGTACCTCTCCCACACGTTAGAAGCACCTCTCTCTCCCATGTACAGGCTAAGGTGTACAGTGGCACGCACTGTACCACTCCCCATGTACATTGTCCCGCGTGGACGTTTGTAAGAGAGAACGTGTTAATGATATTGTAAACACGAATACTGGTGAGGCGAACTTGTAAAAACAAAAAGAAAGAAAGAAAAAAAAAGAGAGACTGTCTGTGTTGGTTTTGCTTTCCGTGATTTGATAACTGTAATTTACCGACGTGTTGCATGCACATTATTTTTCGTTAATCTTTTTTATGATATGGCGAGGTGGCGCCTTGAAACACACGAAGAATGGCCTATCCACTCAAACACACACACTCTCTCTCTCTCTCTCACACACACACACACACACACACACACACACACACACACACACGCACACACACAAACATTTGTGTATATATATATATATATATATATATATATATATATATATATATATATATATATTCATATATATATTTATATTTATAATTTGTTTTACTTTGTCGCTGTCTCCCGCGTCAGCGAGGTAGCGCAAGGAAACAGACGAAAGAATGGCCCAACCCACCCACATACACATGTATATACAAACTCGTCCACACACTCCAAATATACATACCTATACATCTCAACGTATATATACATATACGCACACAGACATATACATATATGCACATGTACATAATTCATACTGTCTGCCTTTATTCATTCCCATCGCCACCACGCCACACATGAAATAACAACCCCCTCCCCCCGCATGTGCGCAAGGTAGCGCTAGGAAAAGACAACAAAGGTCACATTCGTTCACACGCAGTCTCTTATCTGTCATGTATAATGCACCGAAACCACAGCTCCCTTTCCACATCCAGGCCCCACAGAACTTTCCATGGTTTACCGCAAACGCTTCACATGCCCTGGTTCAATCCATTGACAGCACGTCGACCTCAGTATACCACATCGTTCCAATTCACTCTGATCCTTGAACACCTTTCACCCTCCTGCATGTTCAGGCCCCGATCACTCAAAATCTTTTTCACTCCATCTTTCCACCTCCAATATGGTCTCCCACTTCTCGTTCCCTCCACCTCTGACTCGTATATCCTCTTTGTCAATCTTTCCTCACTCATTCTCTCCATGTGACCAAACCATTTTAAAATACCCTTTTCTGCTGTCTCAACCACACTTTTTTTATTACCAAAATATATTTTATTTACCAGACTCAGTCACCAACTTGTGTCGCTTCTTACTCGAATCAGACACTAGAGCTCTATTATCGGCGAACAACAAATGACTCACTTTCCAGGCCCTCTCATCCCCAGCAGATTGCATACTCGCCCACTTCCCAAAACTCGTGCATTTACCTCCTTAACCACCCCATCCATAAACAAATTAACCGTGGGGATATCACACACCCCTGCCGCAGACCGACATTCAATGGGAAGCAATCACTTTCCTCTCTTCCTATTCGTACACATGCCTTACATCCTTGTCGAAAACTTTTCACTGCTTCTGGCAACTTACTTCCCACACCATATACTCTTAAGACCTTCCACAAAGCATCTCCATTAACCCTATCAAATGCCTTTTCCAGATCCATAGATGCTACATACAAATTCATCTGTTTTTCTAAATATTTCTCACACATTCTTTAAAGCAAACACCTGATCCAGACATCCTCTACCTCTTCTGAAACCACACTGCTCTTCCCCAATCTGATGCTCTGTACATGCCTTGACCACTCAATCAATACCCTCCCATATAATTTCCCAGGAATACACAACAAACTTATGTTTCTGTAGTTTGAACACTCACCATTATCCCTTTTGCCTTTGTACAATGGCACTATGCATGCATTCCGCCAATCCTCAGGTACTTCACTGTGATCCATACATATACTGAATATCCTTACCAGCCAGTCAACAACACAGTCACCCCCTTTCTTAATAAATTCTACTGCAATACCATCCAAACCCACCGCCTTGCCGGATTTCATCTTCCGCAAAGCTTTCACTACTTCTTCTATCTTAACCAAGCCATTCTGCCTGACCCTCTCACTTTGCACATCACCCCGACCAAAACACCCTATATCTGCCACTCTATCATCAAACACGTTCAACAAACCTTCAAAATACTGACTCCATCTCCTTCTCATTTCATCAGTACCTGTTATTACTTTCCCTCTTTCCCCCTTCACCGATGTTCCCATTTGCTCTTATGTCTTACACACGTTATTTACCTCCTTCCAAAACATCTTTTTATCCTTCCTAAAGTTTGATTATACTCTCTCACCCCAACTCTCTTTTGCCTTTTTTTTTTCAACCCTTGCACCTTTTTTTGACCTCCTCCCGCTTTCTTTTATACATCTCCCAGTCATTTGCACTCCTTCCTTGCAAGGATCGTCCAAACGCCTCTCTTTCCTCTTTCACTAACAACTTTCCTGCTTCATCCCAACATTCACTACCCTTTCTAATCTGCTCACCTCCCACCTTTCTCATGCCACATGCATCTTTTGCACAAGTCATCACTGTTTCCCTAAATACATCCCATTCCTCACCCACCCCCCTCCTGTCATTTGCTTTTACCTTTTGCCATTGTACACTCATTCTCTTCTGGTACTTCCTCACACAAATCTCCTTTCCAAGCTCACTTACTCTCAC
>NC_092257.1:21245412-21257912 GCF_036320965.1 Panulirus ornatus | reverse complement strand
TTGTATTCCTATTATCTCCGGTCACCTCTTATGGGGCTCCTGCAACGTTAAGGTTGCGCTCCACGCGAGGGTAGGGTAAGTTGGGCTCCTTTTGCGGGGTAGCGCTAAACTCAGCAGCAGGGACAGTGCGGACACCTTCGAATAGAGAATTTCTCCGACGGGACTACGGTACTTGGTGTTTTGAGCTGGTCATGATTCAGCTCCGCCATAGGTGACTTCAAGGTGGAGTCCGGTAACACACACACACACACAGACAAGGGACTAGGTTCGAATCCTGGCTGTTGGAAGGTATTATGTGATATATATATATATATATATATATATATATATATATATATATATATATATATATATATATATATATATATTTATCTATTTATTCTATATTTATTATACTTTGTCGCTGTCTCCCGCATTAGCGAGATACCGCAAGGAAACGGACGAGAGAATGGCGCAAACCCACCCACATGTATATACATACACGCCCACACACGCACATATACATACCTATACATTTCAACGCACAGACATATCCATATAAACACGTGTACATAATTCATACTTGCTGCCTTTATTCTTTTCCGTCGCCACCCCGCCACACTTGAAATGACAACCCCATTCCCCCGCATGTGCGCGAGGTAGCGCTAGGAAAAGACAACAAAGGCCACATTCGTTCACACTCAGCCTCTAGCTGTCATGTATAATGCACCGAAACCACAGCTCCTTTTCTACATCCAGGCCCCACAAAACTTTCCATGGTTTACCCCAGACGCTTCACATGCCCTGGTTCAATCCATTGACAGCACGTCGACTCCGGTGTACTGCAACGTTCCAATTCACTCTATTCCTTGCACGCCTTTCACACTCCTGCATGTTCAGGCCCCGATCACTCAAAATCTTTTTCACTCCATCTTTCCATCTCCAATTTGGTCTCCCACTTCTCCTCGTTCCCTCCACCTCTGACACATATATCCTCTTTGTCAATCTTTCCTCACTCATTCTCTCGATGTGACCATACCATTTCAAAACACCCTCTTCTGCTCTCTCAATCACACTCTTTTTATTACCACACATCTCTCTTACCCTTTCATTACTTGCTCGATCAAACCACCTCACGTTACATATTGTCCTCAAACATCTCATCTGCAACACTTTCACCCTCCTCCGCACAACTCTATCTATAGCCCACGCCTCGCAACCATATAACATTGTTGGAACCACTATTCCTTCAGGACATACCCATTTTTGCTTTCCGAGATAATGTTCTCGCCTTCCACACATTTTTCAGCGCTTCCAGAACTTTCACCCCCCTCCCCCATTCTGTGACTCACTTCCGCTTCCATGGTTCCATCCGCTGCCAGATCCACTCCCAGATATCTAAAACACTTCACTTCTTCCAGTTTTTCTCCATTCAAACTTACCTCCCATTTGACTTGACCCTCAACCCTACTGTACCTAATAACCCTCCTCTTATTCACATTTACTCACAGCTTTCTTCTTTCACACACTTTACCAAACTCAGTCACCAGCTTCTGCAGTTTCTCACATGAATCAGCCACCAGCGCTGTATCATCAGCGAACAACAACTGACTCACTTTCCAAGCCCTCATCCACAACAGACTGCATACTTGCCGCCCTTTCTTCAAGACTCGTGCATTCACCTCCCTAACAACCCCATCCATATACAAATTAAACAACCATGGAGACATCACGCACCCCTGCCGCAAGCCGGCATTCACTGAGAACCAATCACTTTCCTCTCTTCCTATTCGGACACATACCTTACATCCTCGATAAAAACTTTTCACTACTTCTAGCAACTTGCCTCCTACAACATGTATTCTTGATACCTTCCACAGAGCATCTCTATCAACTCTATCATATGACTTCTCTAGATCCATAAATGCTACATACAAATCCATTTGCTTTTCTAAGTATTTCTCACATACATTCTTCAAAGCAAACACCTGATCAACACATCCTCTACCACTTCTGAAACCACACTGCTCTTCCCCAATCTGATGCTCTGTACATGCCTTCACCCTCTCAATCAATACCCTCTTACATAATTTCCCAGGAATACTAAACAAACTTTTACCTCTGTAATTTGAGCACTCACTTTTATCCCCTTTGCCTTTGCACAACGGCACTATGCATGCATTTCACCAATCCTCAGGCACCTCACCAAGGGGATAAAGGTGAGTGCTCAAATTACAGAGGTATAAGTTTGTTTAGTATTCCTAGGAAATTATATGAGAGGGTATTGATTGAGAGGGTGAAGGCATGCACAGAGCATCAGACTGGGAAGAGCAGTGTGGTTTCAGAAGTGGTAGAGGATGTGTTGATCAGGTGTTTGCTTTGAAGAATGTATGTGAGAAATACTTAGAAAAGCAAATGGATTTGTATGTAGCATTTATGGATCTAGAGAAGTCATATGATAGAGTTGATAGAGATGCTCTGTGGAATGTATTAAGAGTGTATGGCGTGGGAGGTAAGTTGCTAGAACCAGTGTAAAGTTTTTATCGAGGATGTAAGGCATGTGCACGAGTACGAAGAGAGGAAAGTGATTGGTTCCCAGTGAATGTCGGTTTACGACAGGGGTGCGCGATGTCTCCATGGTTGTTAAATTTGTTTATGGATGGGGTTGTTAGAGAGGAGAATGCAAGAGTTTTGAAGAGTGGGGCAAGTATGCAGTCTGTTGTGGATGAGAGGGCTAGGGAAGTAAGTCAGTTGTTGTTTGCTGAGGTTACAGCGCTGATGGCTGATTCACGTGAGAAACTGCAGAAGCTGGTGACTGAATTTGGTAAAGTGTGTGAAAGAAGAAAGATGAGAGTAAATGTGAATAAGAGCAAGGTTATTAGGTACAGTAGGGTGGAGAGACAAGTTAGTTGGGAGATAAGTTTGAATGTGGAAAAACTGGATGAAGTGAGGTGTTTTAGATATCTGGGAGTGGATTTGGCAGCGGATAGAACTATGGAAGCGAAGTGAGTCACAGGGTGGGGGAGGGGGCGAAGGTTCTGGAAGCATTGAAGAATGTGTGGAAGGTGGGAACATTGTCTCGGAAAGCAAAAAGGGTATGTTTGAAGGAATAGTGGTTCCAACAATGTTATATGGTTGCGAGGCGTGGGCTCTAGATAGAGTTGTGCGGAGGAGGGTGGATGTGTTAGAAATGAGATGTTTGAGGACAATATGTGGTGTGAGGTGGTTTTATTGGATAGGTAATGAAAGGGTAAGAGAAATATGTGGTAATAAAAAGAGTGTGGTTGAGAGAGCAGAAGAAGGTGTACTGAAATGGTTTGGTCAACTTGGAGAGAATGAGTGAGGAAAGATTGACAAAGAGGATGTATGTGTCAGAGGTGGAGGGAACGAGGAATTGGAAGACCAAATTGGAGGTGGAAGGATGGAGTGAAAAAGATTTTGAGCGATCGGGGACCGAACACACAGGAGGGTGAAAGGCGTGCAAGGCATAGAGTGAATTGGAGCGATGAGGTATACCGTGGTCGAAGTGCTGTCAATGGATTGTACCAGGGCATGTGAAGCGTCTGGGGTAAACCATGGAAAGTTTTGTGGAAAGGGAGCTGTGGTTTCTGTGCATTACACATGACAGCTAGAGACTGAGTGTGAATAAATGTGGCCTTTGTTGTCTTTTCCTAGCGATACCTCGCGCGCACGCGGAGGGAGATGGGGGGGGGGGGGGTGCCATTTCATGTGTGGCAGGGTGGTGGCGGGAATGGATGAAGGCAACATGTATGAATATGTGTATGTGTATATATGTATATGTCTGTGTATGTATATGTATGTGTACGTTGAAATGTATAGGTATGTATATGTGCGTGTGTGGGCGTTTATGTATATGCATGTGTATGTGGGTGGGTTGGGCCATTCTTTCGTCTGTTTCTTTGCGCTACTTCGCTAACGCGGGAGACAGCGATATAGTATAATGATAATAATGATAATAGTAATAATATATATATATATATATATATATATATATATATATATATATATATATATATATATATATATATATATATTCGTATGACTCCACGGGAAAAATGAAACACGATAAGTTCCCAAGTGCACTTTCGTGTAATAATCACATCATCAGGGGAGATACATGAAAGAAATATAACAGTCAGTTGATATACAACGAAGAGACGTAGCTAGGACGCCATTTAGCATGTATGTAAGTACGTATGTATGGATATATATTGTGTGTATGCATATATAGATGAATAGGTAGATAGACATAGATATACATAGATAGATAGATTTGCTGGGCAGAATCCCATATATAGACTCACCCTGTAGTGTCAATACATCCGGGACCACTGTCACGTGAGTCGCTGTTTCTCAGTCAGAGGATGAGGTAGATGTGTCGAGTTGGACCTTCAGATGATGCAGAGGACGAGGTTGAATAGCCCCAGGTCTTTAGCTAGTCGGTGGGAATGGCGTTGGCTACCACCGGGGGGTCTTTGGCTGATGGGGTGGGAATGGTGTTAGCTGCCACCGGGGGGTCTTTGGCTGGTGGAGTGGGAATGGTGTTATTAGACCAGAGGTCCGTCAGAGGGTCTCTGGATGGTCGAGGAGGCGGCGCTCGGCCAGACCCGAGCCGTGGAAGGGATCAGGGAGAGGGGTGGAGGCAGTTCGCTTGGGTCTCTTGGCGACGGACTGAAGTGACGATATCATCCCGATAACGTTATCGTAGGGGGTGGGCCGATCTAGATGACACCACCCCCTGGGGTTTACATTCTTGACCCGGTTCTGGCCCCGGTGGGGGACGGGCGTGGGAAAGAGGTGGGGGGTGGTGTTGGTGTGTGTTTGCTAGGTGGTGGTGCTCTGTGTGTGTGTGTGTGTGTGTGTGTGTAGGGAGGGTGGGTGAGGTAGTGAAGGTCGCCATGCCTGGTATGTTTGTTGGTCCTGAGAGAATCTGTGGAGCCAAGTGGTGGTAGTGGCCCAGGGAGGGAGGGAGTCAGTCAGTCGATCGGTCGGTCGGCCATTACCCGCTGTGCATGGGGCCACCGTGAGCCAGGTGGTGGTGGTGGGCACTGCCTCTCCACCACACTTGACCCCACCCACCATCTGTGCCTGGTCTGACCCACCCAGGTGGGACATTCCAAGGTAATGGTGAGGGGTGGTGTGTGTGTGGGGGGGACGGCGTCCTCCCCTCCTCTACCCCTGTCCCTGTTGTGAGGCTTGGATTGTCCTTTCCCCCCCCCACTCCCTCTCCGTTGTGAGAGGCCTCTCTGTTGAGGCCAGATGGTCATCACTCTGTTGTGAGGCCAGATGGTCAACACTCTGTTGTGAGGCCAGATGGTCGTCACTCTGTTGTGAGGCCAGATGGTCATCCTCTCTGTTGTGAGGCCAGATGGTCATCTCTCTGTTGTGAGGCCAGATGATCATCTCTCTGTTGAGGCCAGATGGTCATCTCTCTGTTGTGAGGCCAGATGGTCATCCTCTGTCTGTTGAGGCCAGATGGTCATCTCTCTGTTCTGAGGCCAGATGGTCATCCTCTGTCTGTTGAGGCCAGATGGTCATCACTCTGTTGTGAGGCCAGATGGTCAACACTCTGTTGTGAGGCCAGATGGTCATCTCTCTGTTGTGAGGCCAGATGGTCATCACTCTGTTGTGAGGCCAGATGGTCATCTCTCTGTTGTGAGGCCAGATGGTCAACACTCTGTTGTGAGGCCAGATGGTCATCTCTCTGTTGTGAGGCCAGATGGTCATCACTCTGTTGTGATGCCAGATGGTCATCTCTCTGTTGTGAGGCCAGATGGTTATCCCTCTGTTGTGAGGCCAGATGGTCATCTCTCTGTTGTGAGGCCAGATGGTCATCACTCTGTTGTGATGCCAGATGGTCATCTCTCTGTTGTGAGGCCAGATGGTCATCTCTCTGTTGTGAGGCCAGATGGTCATCACTCTGTTGTGATGCCAGATGGTCATCTCTCTGTTGTGAGGCCAGATGGTTATCCCTCTGTTGTGAGGCCAGATGGTCATCCTCTCTGTTGTGAGGCCAGATGGTCATCTCTCTGTTGTGAGGCCAGAAGGTCATCACTCTGTTGTGAGGCCAGATGGTCATCCCTCTGTTAAGGCCAGATGGTCATCCTCTGTCTGGTGTGAGGCTCGACGGTCTTCCTACGTGTCTGTTGTGAGGTATGAATAATTATGCCCCCTCCTCGTCCTCCTCCCATCTCTGTTGTGAGGCCTGAATGATCTTCCTATCTGGTGTGAGGCTTGAAAAAAGGCCCCCCCCCTTCCTTCCAATGTTGTGAGGCTTGAATCGCGGTCCTCTCTCTCTCTCTCTCTCTCTCTCTCTCTCTCTCTCTCTCTCTCTCTCTCTCTCTCTCTCTCTCTCTCTCTCTCTCTCTTTCTCTCTCTCTCTTTTTCTCTCGTGTGTTTGTGTGGTGGGGTTTAGACACGAAGCGTGTGGAATTAGTCAGTGGCACTGTGGTGGTATGCCCCGTGACCAGCCTCCCTCATATTGAGGCAATGTGGGGTGGGGGGGTTGTGGTCGTGGAGAACGAACACACACACACACACACACACACACACACACACACACACACACACACCACGACCTTCACCTGCTGGAGGTCACTCCTGCAGGTAGGGTCGCTGGGGCGTCGTGCCACCCTCCACTGCTGCTGGTGCTGCTGCTAGTTGATTTCCTAAGTCTCTTGCCCTCCTAGAAACTCTACTCCACTTATGTTGCCCTAAGAGAAACTCTGCTCCACTTTGCCTACCCTCCTAGAAACTCTACTTCTGTTGCCTTGCTAGAAATTCTGGTCCACTTCTGTTACCCGTCTAGAAATTCAGATCCACTTTCTGTTACCCCCTCCTAGGAAACTTTGTTCCACTTCTGTTACCCTCCTAGAAATTCTGATCCACTTTCTGTTTCCCCTCCTAGAAACTTTGTTCCACTTCTGGTACCCTCCAAGAAATTCAGATCCACTTTCTGTTACCCCTCCTAGAAATTCAGATCCACTTTCTGTTACCCTCCTAGAAATTCTGATCCACTTTCTGTTACCCCTCCTAGAAATTCTGATCCACTTTCTGTTACCCTCCTAGAAATTCTGATCCACTTTCTGTTACCCTCCTAGAAATTCTGATCCACTTTCTGTTACCCTCCTAGAAATTCTGATCCACTTTCTGTTACCCCCTCCTAGAAACTTCGTCTCATCACTTCTCTTTCTTTGTCCCTAAAGTCGGGTGGGCGATCGTGGCTTGCGGAGTGAATTATACGTAGCCAGGGAGAGACATACCCTGTCCCAAGGGTTCGTATCCTTCCACCATCGAGGCCAAATGCGACTATAGGATATTCCTAGTGCCCAGTGAGAGGTCCTACGAACGATTCCTAGGGCCCAGTGAGAGGTCCTACGAACGATTCCTAGTGCCCAGTGAGAGGTCCTACGAACGATTCCTAGGGCCCAGTGAGAGGTCCTACGAACGATTCCTAGGGCCCAGTGAGAGGTCCTACGAACGATTCCTATGTCCCTATCCCCAGCAAGGCGTCCTGGACATTCCCCACCAAACATTGGGAGGTTTCACTCGTGTGCCAAGTGTCCCTAGCCCCAGCAGGTGCCACTGGCCCCCCTAGCAACAACAGGAAGGTCTCAGTCTCGTGTGTCAGGTGTGCCTAGCACCCAGCAGAACCTAGGAGCTGGATAGCCCAGCAGCCGTAGACATAGGAGGATCCTAGGCGAGTGTGGCTCGCCTTCGATGGGTCTTGACTTCCTCCTTATGCACCCAAGTACCGGTGAGAGTGGTGGCACCTGGCGCCCTAGCCATCACGAGGGCCTAGTGATGGCACCTGGTACCCCAGCCATCACGAGGGCCTAGTGATGGCACCTAGCACCATAGTCATCACGAGGACCTAGTGGTGGCACCTGGCACCACAGCCATCACGAGGGCCTAGTGGTGGCACCTAGCACCCCAATCATCACGAGGGCCTAGTGGTGGCACCTGGCACCCCAATCATCACGAGGACCTAGTGGTGGCACCTGGCACTCCAGTCATCACGAGGGCCTAGTGGTGGCACCTGGCACCCCAGTCATCACGAGGGCCTAGTGATGGCACCTAGCACCACAGTCATCACGAGGACCTAGTGGTGGCACCTGGCACCACAGCCATCACGAGGGCCTAGTGGTGGCACCTAGCACCCCAGTCATCACGAAGGCCTAGTGGTGGCACCTGGCACCCCAGTCATCACGAGGACCTAGTGGTGGCACCTGGCACCCCAGTCATCACCGTGAGAGGCCAGTAGTAGTGTGGCGTCCGTAGGGGCTCCAGCTGGCCATACGGGGGCTGTGAATGAAGCTGTGAGGTACCGGCTGGCTGGCCCGCTGGCTGGCTGGCCCATTGACTGGCTGGCTCGCTGACTAGCTGGCCCACTGGCTGGCTTGCCCGCAGGCTGGCTGGCTGGCTGGCTGGCTGGCTAGCTGGCTGGCCTGCTGGCTGGCTGGTTGGCTGGCCCGCTGGCTGGCTGGCTGACTGGCTGGCTCAGTGGCTGTCTGGCCCGCTGGCTGGCTGGCTGACTGGCTGGCTCAATGGCTGTCTGGCTGGCTCAATGCCTGTCTGGCCCTCTGGCTGGCCCGCTGGCTGGCTGACTGGCTGGCTCAATGGCTGTCTGGCCCGCTTGTTGGCTGACCCGCTGGTTGGCTGGCCCACTAGCTTTCTTGCCCGTTGGCTGGCTCACTGACTCTCTGGCCTGCTTGCTAGCTGGCCCGCTGGCTGGCTGGCTGGCCCACTGGCTGGCTGGCCCGCTGGCTGGCTGGCCCACTGGCTGGCCGGCCTGCTGGCTGACTGGCTGGCCCACTGCTTAGCTGGCCCACTGCCTGGCTGGCCCGCTAGCTGGCTGACTGGCCCGCTGGCTGGATGCCTGCTTGCTTGGCCGGCTGCTTGACCGGCTGGTTGGCTGGCTGGCTGGCTAGCTGGCTGGCTGGCCACTAACATAAATACTCTAGCACACAATAACAAATACGCCCCGCTCACCCACATGCAAATGTGCTGGCGGATGGCGGGTCGGTCACCACCACCGCCAACCGGTCCTGGACGCCCCACACCCGCCGCTACAACCACCTCTCCACCACCACCACGGCCACCAGCCGGGGGCACCGGGAGGTGAGGAGAGGAGGGAGGACCTCTAGCTCTGGTGGTGTGGTGGGAGAGTGTATGGGGCTTGGGGTTACGGGTGAGGAGGGTCGGGTGTACGGCGGGGTGGGGTTACCCGTGTTTGCGGTGCTGGAGGTTGTTGGTAGGTATGGGGTGCCTGCATTTATGAGTGTTGCAGGAGGAGGAGGAGGAGGAGGGTGGGTTTCCCCCATGTCATGGGGTTAGATGATATGTGGAGACGGTTGGTGCTTTCTTGATCATGGGTTGGAGGATGGGCAGATCTGTTGAATGAGGCCTCTTTCTATGTATAATTTCGCCCTTGTATCTCCCTTAATGATGTGATTATTACACGAAAGTGCGCTTGGGAACTTACTGTGTTTCATTTCCCCTTGGACTCCTAGGAATATATATATATATATATATATATATATATATATATATATATATATATATATATATATATATATATATATATATATATATATTCCTACGAGTCTACGGGGGAAATGAAACACGATAAGTTCCCAAGTGCGCTTTCGCGTCATAATCACATCATCAGGGGAGACACAAGAGAGAAATATAACTGTCAGTTGATATACATCGAAGAGAAGTAGCTAGGACGCCATTTGGTAAACATGCGATTGTCCATGTTTACCAAATGGCGTCCTAGCTACGTCTCTTCGATGTATATCAGCTGACTGTTATATTTATCTCTTGTGTCTCCCCTAATGATGTGATTATGACGCGAAAGTGCACTTGGGAACTTATCGTGTTTCATTTTCCCCGTGGACTTGTGGGAATATCTTGATCACGCGCAAAATTGTGATCCTTTCCAATACACCCACACACACACACATACATACATATATATATATATATATATATATATATATATATATATATATATATATATATATATATATATATATATATGTTTGGAGAGAGAGTATAGCACTCCCTTGCCTCAGGACGTGTGTCTGTGTCCCTTATGGTCGGGTTGTCTGGCCGCTTGCTGTGAACACGTAACACACAGCTCCCATAAGTGTTATCGGCTCAAGACACGCCACTCCGTAGCTGGTGTGAGCTTAGGACAGAGCACACACTATGGCATCCAGCTCCGACCAGGGCACGCCGCTACACTGCAGTCATGTGTGATTTCGACAGAACCATCTCTTTCTGCTAAATCGAACGTGCTACCGTGTCTGTCTGTCTCTCTGTGTCCGTCTATCACCGTTTGTTTGTCTGTCTGTCTATCTATCTATCTCTGTGTATGTCTGTGTGTCAGTCTGTCTGTCTATCCATCCGTCTGTTTATCTATCAATCTGTGTTTTTGTCTGTGAGTCTGCCAGTTCTGTGTGTCTGTCTGTCTGCCTATCTATCTATCTCTTTCTATCTATCTGTCTGTTTATCTATCAATCTGTGTTTTTGTCTGTGTGTCTGCCAGTCTGCGGATGCATGTACATATGTAAGTATCTGTGTCTATCTATCTATCTATGTATCTATCTATCTATCATGAGGCTCACTCACAGTTCTCATGGGGTGGGACGAGTGATGCATGAGGCATCCAGCCACCTGTGTCGTGTCGTGGTGGCACAACATCTCGCGTACGAGGTGCCAGGTGCCCATAGATATGACGAGGCACACTGTGTCTTGCTTTGAGGCAAGGTCACACCACTGTGTTGTGTTGCAGGGTCACACCACTGTGTTGTGTTGTAGGGTCACACCACTGTGTTGTGTTGCAAGGTCACACCACTGTGTTGTGTTGCAAGTTCACCTCACTGTGTTGTGTTACAAGGTCACACCACTGTGTTGTGTTGCAAGATCACACCACTGTGTTGTGTTGCAAGGTCACACCACTGTGTTGTGATGCAGGGTCACACCACTGTGTTGTGTTGCAGGGTCACACCACTGTAGGGTTGGCTGTTTACAACCTTGAGCATCACTTTATGACCCTCCCTCGGTAACGATGGCCCTTAACCTTTGACCTGACCTTTCAAGTGGGGGGGGGGGGGACATTTCAGAGGCCAGGGGGGCCATTACACCCAGGGGTCGGAGCATCGTACTGTCGTGCGGGGTCGCATACGACTGCCAGTGGGAGGCGGTTTTGGGGAGAGGGAGCTAACTGTGTGCACCCACTCAACCCACCACCACAACCACCACCACCCCCCCCCTCTCTCTCTCTCTCTCTCTCTCTCTCTCTCTCTCTCTCTCTCTCTCTCTCTCTCTCTCGACAATTCCACTTGTAACTGTGTTGAAAATGGAGGGAAAAAACTGGTTTTCCAGAGTGTGCGATGGCTGGTAGGAAGGATTAGATCCTGTTTTGTCTTACTCTGACCTTGAGATATAGCTTTACCCAAGTGTGTGCCTCTCTCTCTCTCTCTCTCTCTCTCTCTCTCTCTCTCTCTCTCTCTCTCTCTCTCTCTCTCTCTCTCTCCCTCCTTTCTCTCTCTCTCCCTCCCTCTCCCTCCTTTCTCTCTCTCTCTATCTTTTTCTCCCTCCCTCCCTCTCTCTCTCTCTCTCTCTCTCTCTCTCTCTCTCTCTCTCTCTCTCTCTCTCTCTCTCTCTCTCTCTCTCGCCAGCGTTACAGGACTGTACCGCTGTGCCGTTACAGTGAGAAGCATTCCTGTATCTCTTACACCCTTTTTGGAAAAAGCTCATGTTCTCCCCACCGTGATGGGGGAGGCGGGCTCCTTTACCTGTATCTACAGCGGTACAGGACTGTATTGGTGTAGTACAGTGGGTTACAGTGTGGAGCGTTCCTGTAACTCACTCGCACAGTTTTCATTCGAAGGTCTTCCGGCAGCGGCGCAGTCTCAAAAAGGGGGAAGACAGAGGGCGTCTTTGCAGTGGGCTATGGAAGGGAAACGGAAAGTCACTGCCTGTACTGTATCCCAAGCATTCATTACTCCTGTATGGTATCCAAAGGTCGTTAGAATTTATGTATTTAACGAGGGTACAGCAGGGATGGCCTGTAGTCTTGGGACAGAGAGTTACGTGAACGTTTCGTTGCTATATCATAGGCGAAGCCGAGGGGAAGTTAGGGTCAACGTTTAGCATGGCACAGGTATGCTAGCTTCAGCCTCCCCTATGTTATAACAGTCATGGCTATGTTGAACAGAGCCGGAGGTCTCTTTAGGTGGTAACAAAGCCACACCATCCCCTGTGTTGTAACAGTCATGGCTATGTTGAACCGAGCCGGTGGTCTCTTTAGGTGGTAACAAAGCCACACCATCCCCTGTGTTGTAACAGTCATGGCTATGTTGAACCGAGCCGGAGGTCTCTTTAGGTGGTAACAAAGCCACACCATCCCCTGTGTTGTAACAGTCATGGCTATGTTGAACCGAGCCGGAGGTCTCTTTAGGTGGTAACAAAGCCACACCATCCCCTGT
>NC_092257.1:21122912-21235412 GCF_036320965.1 Panulirus ornatus | reverse complement strand
GCGGCATGACCCTTGGGTGTATGATTGAGGTGGGCGGCATGACCCTTGGGTATGATTGAGGTGGGCGGCATGACCCTTGGGTGTATGATTGAGGTGGGCGGCATGACCCTTGGGTATATGATTGAGGTGGGCGGCATGACCCTTGGGTATATGATTGAGGTGGGCGGCATAACCCTTGGGTATGTGATTGAGGTGGGCGGCATGACCCTTGGGTATATGATTGAGGTGGGCGGCATGACCCTTGGGTATATGATTGAGGTGGGCGGCATGACCCTTGGGTATATGATTGAGGTGGGCGGCATGACCCTTGGGTATATGATTGAGGTGGGCGGCATGACCCTTGGGTATATGATTGAGGTGGGCGGCATGACCCTTGGGTATATGATTGAGGTGGGCGGCATGACCCTTGGGTATATGATTGAGGTGGGCGGCATGACCCTTGGGTATATGATTGAGGTGGGCGGCATGACCCTTGGGTATGATTGAGGTGGGCGGCATGACCCTTGGGTATATGATTGAGGTGGGCGGCATGACCCTTGGGTGTATGATTGAGGTGGGCGGCATGACCCTTGGGTATATGATTGAGGTGGGCGGCATGACCCTTGGGTATATGATTGAGGTGGGCGGCATGACCCTTGGGTATATGACTGAGGTGGGCGGCATGACCCTTGGGTATGATTGCCTTTGGTTAGTTGGCCCCGGTCGTCAGGGCTGAGGTCAGAGGCCAGACCGACGTACCCAGAGGGTCGTACCGTCGTGCTCAAGGGTTGCACCGTCGTGTTCAAGGGTCGTACCGTCGTGTTCAAGGGTCGTACCCATCGTGGTCAAGGGTCGTACTGCTGTGCTCAAGGCTCAACGTCGTGCTCAAGGCTCGCACCGTCGTGTTCAAGGGTCGTACTGTCGTGTTCAAGGCTCGTACCCATCGTGGTCAAGGGTCGTACCGTCGTGTTCAAGGGTCGTACCGTCGTGTTCAAGGGTCGTACCGTCGTGCTCAAGGGGGGGCTAAACGGAGGCAGGCCGTGGATAGTTAATAGCGGCCTATTTTTCTTTATCTTTATTATCATTATCACGAGATGG
Organism: Panulirus ornatus; assembly: GCF_036320965.1. Taxonomy (NCBI): domain Eukaryota; kingdom Metazoa; phylum Arthropoda; class Malacostraca; order Decapoda; family Palinuridae; genus Panulirus; species Panulirus ornatus. The sequence continues at coordinate 21,234,335 of NC_092257.1, read as the reverse complement.
TTTAGTCATAGGTGGTGATCAGAGGGGTAGTTATGGGTAGTGATCAGAGGGGTAGTTAGAGGTAATTACCGCCGGTAGTTGAGAGGCGATCCTTCCGGTCCTCATGACCAATCATCGTCCGGGTGGTTGAGGGGAGGGAATTCGACGCTCATGACAGCGTATTCGACTCATTTGCCGGCAAATTGCAGTATCCTATTAAACTGTAATGGACGGTGGATATAAGGCGTGAGATGTTAAGAACCAAGAGAGGAGGCACTAGGTGTGTGTGTGTGTGTGTGTGTGTGTGTGTGTGCGTTACAAGTACCAGTGGACGTGTGGTATAGACGACCCTCGTCCTCGTCCTCGTCCTCGTCCTCGTCCTCCTCCTCCTCCTCGTCCTCGTCCTCCTTCTCTCAGCCTGTCTGTGTTTAACTCTGTGTCTCCGCCACATACACACACACACACACACACACACACACACACACATACACACACACACACACACACACATACACACACACACACACACACACATACACACACACACACACACACACACACATACACACACACACACACTGGCCCAAAATGATGTGTCTTTTCCATTCTCTGGACGGCACGTTAAGGGATGGATACCTGTTGAGGCCTCACGACTCTTACTGGTGTGTAAAGAAGACCACCTCGTCAGTCTTTCCTTGACCAGGGTCTTTGGATCGCACGGGAGGGAAAGTTGGGGGAGGGGATTAATGAGGCGTTAGCTGGAGTTCGGGGAATGGGGATCGAGGAGTGTTTAGCTGAAGTTCGGGCAATGGGGATCGAGGAGTTTTTAGCTGGAGTTCGGGGAATGGGATCGAGGAGTTTTTAGCTGGAGTTTTGCGACGAGGGTCTGGATGAAGTGGGCAGGTTATGTATGGGGCAAAGGAGAGGAAGGGAGGGAGGGCGCGTCGCTCGCTTCCCCCTTCTCCCTATGGATTAGAGTGGTCTTAGCTACTGAGAACGAGGTGTTCCTCTCTCTCTCTCTCTCTCTCTCTCTCTCTCTCTCTCTCTCTCTCTCTCTCTCTCTCTCTCTCAACTGGGGCACTGCAGGTGTTTGTAGACCTGACTTTCGAAAGGCAGAAAAGTTTATGAGGACGGAAGGCGAATAGTGATAATAGTAATAGTAATAATGATAGTGATAAAGATAATTATAATAATAATTAATGATAATAATGGTAATAATAATGATGATAATAATAACGATAATAATGATAAATGATAATAATAATAATAATAATAATAATAATAATAATAATAATAATAATAATGATAATAATAATAATAATAATAATAATAATGATAATAATAATAATAATGATAATAATGATAATGATGATAAAAAGTAATACACAATTGTTCAAGTCAAGTAAGAGGTTATCATAACGGCCAGTCTTCGAGTGGTCGGACCAACACAGGAAAACTTTGGAAGCAGCGTGATCTGCCCGGAGAGATGCTCAGTAGCATGGAGGTAAAGAGACACAGAGGAGGCAAAGGAGGAAGGGAGTTGACCCTCTTCATAAAGGACAGCCTTCATTTTTCAGGAAGTTATGACTCGTTTAAGCTGGTTCAGGATGAGAAAGATGATTACAAAGGAAAATGACATAGTTGCCCCGGTAATCTGTAACCCTCTCAGAACCCAAAATATATACGAACAAAGATAACCTGTCAATGAGCAACCAGGATATGTAACACGACTCGGTGAAACGCATATGTTCCTGCAAACTCCTAATCCATGGAGGATTTAAAACCTTGAGAAACAGAGATTGGAAGGAAATTGAAGAATTTTTCCGGTGGAGAGAGAGACAGACATACAAGAGTCATGTAAACGAGTTCTCCAAATGTGTACCAGAAAATGTCTATACCATTGTGTCACTTGAGCACACTAGATACATCATCATTACCAGATCTTATCTCTCACACACAGGAACGTGGATAGTGAGAATATCACACACCACTGGGAAAAGTGATCTTGTAATACCTGGGTTTGACAGAGGCGTTAATTAAGGTCATATGAAAAAAAAAAGAGAGAGAGAGAGAGCAAGAGATGAAACCGAACACGGGGTGGAAATATGAACCAGGAATATTGCATGAAAATCGAGGTCAAATCAGATGGCTAATGAATTTCTGTGGGAGTGTGGAGTTTGGTGTTCATGTTGACATAGGTCGTGGCGGTGGAAGGCTGAGTGGGGAAGCAGCAGGAGCGAGGGGGCGAGGGGGGACATCATCAGCAGAGCGAGTACAGAGGGAAGCTTAGACAGGAGAGTGATACAGTGTGGTTCAAGACATCAAAAAAACAAAAAAGGCGAATTGAAAGAGCTTCGGGCTGAGTGGTATATCGGCTGCGCTACAGCCAACCCGTGGTTCCAGGGTATGAGAGAGCCAGGAATTGCTCTAGGAAGATGAATGGGAGAGCAAGGATGGGAGAAGCCATGAAAAGAATAGTGTGTGGACGAGGCACTACATCACGAGAGAGAGAGAGAGAGAGAGAGAGAGAGAGAGAGAGAGAGAGAGAGAGAGAGAGAGAGAATTATGGTTTCGTCTGGAATAAATACTCACTCACAGACTACCTAATCAATTGAGCTAAGGGATTGAGAGAGAGTGAGAGAGAGAGAGAGAGAGAGAGAGAGAGAGAGAGAGAGAGAGAGAGAGAGAGAGAGAGAGAGAGAGAGAGAGAGATTTTCCCCGTTAGCCCGGAGCTGAATGGCGAGGCTGACAGTGCCCCTCACAGTGTACCCCAACACCGTGGTGTGGGGAGGAGGAGCCCTTGCACGGCATTGGATTATCCAGAAAAGGCATAAACAGACGACGAGAGGGAGTTGCCTCTCATATAAGGCTCACGCTCCTATATGCTAAAGTAGCGTGGAGATACGCATGACAGGCCATGTGTGATATGGCTCTTAAAAGATATGGGACGGAGTTTCATCATAAGACAAAAGAAAACGTGTTGCGTGTGTGTGTGTGTGTGTGTGTGTGTGTGTGTGTGTGTGTGTGTACATAGACTGTCAGAAAGCATTTGACACTGTCCCACGTAAGACAATGTTAGAGAAGCTGGATGTTTTGGAAGGGAGAGGGGAAAGGAACAAAGGACACCTCACACAGGAGCCATCTGGGAGCGGGGTGGTGTCCCCGCTGGCGTACCACAGGGCTCAGTTCTGCGACCACACTGTCTTCTTGATCTATGTAAACGACATGCCAGACGTGTTGGTACTCATACCCCGGATGCTTTCCTTGATGATACCATGGTCATGGGAGTTAGGGAGTGAGGAGGAGGAAGAAGAGGAGGAGGAGGAAGAAGAGGAGGATTACTGCAAAATAGACAAGTGGACCTAAACAGTTTTCACAGTGAGGATGATGAAGGAGGAAGAGGAGGATTACTGCAAAATAGACAAGTGGACCTAAACAGTTTCCACAGTGAGGATGATGGAGGAGGAGGAGGAGGAAGAGGAGGATTACAGCGAAAAAAAAGACAAGTGGACCTAAACAGTTTCCACAGTGAGGATGATGGAGGAGGAGGAGGAGGATTACTGCAAAAAAGACTAGTGGACCTAAACAGTTTCCACAGTGAGGATGATGGACGGTGTGTGGAATTCAACTCGAATAAATGCAGTGAAATGAGGATCAAGCACAGGGAAAAAAAATGGAAGGTTTCAGTATGAATGTTATGCTGTAGGACTCTGTATGTGAGAGGGACTTGGGACTGAGTCGCCAGAGTCACACGTGAGGAAACGTTATAAGTGGACGAAATGTCTACTGGCAAATGTTATATAAGTATATCCCATGATCTTCAATAAGCTGTTCACATCCTACGTTAAGCCAGAACTAGAATATGTTGCTCAGGTGCACTTAAAGAAACAAGAGACACGAGAGAAGGTCTAGAGGAGGCGACAAAGATGGTACCCGAATATTCAGAGAGATGAGTGACCAGGAAAAGGCTAGAGACCTTATATTTGTCTACCATGGAAGATTGAGGAGTAAGGGGTGACTTGATCACAACTTCCTCTTTTCTTTCAGAAGACGTAGACAGATCAACATTTCATGGAATGTCGAGAAGACAGAACACCCAGAGGACAAGAATATGAAATGAAGCAAGGAAACGTTAAAGTAGACGTGAAGAAATACTTCGACAGGACATGAGTGATGCGTGAATGGAATAGAAGGAATGAGGAAATGCATATAGTGAATGTATGATACCAGGGCAAGTTCAAGAGATAGGGACCACACCAGTGTAAACTCTCTCCCCGTACATACAGATAGGTCATAACTAACAGGTAGTTGATTACACACACACACACACACACACACACACACACACACACACATACACACACACACACACACACACACAGAGCTGAGCTGAGACACTGGCTGGGATAAAGTAGGAGGATCTCTGACACTTCTGGTGGCTGGAAAGATGTTATAAGGTGCACGAAGCCGATCATCCCCTGCTCTGTCCTGGCCTTTCACACTCCTTCTGGACCCATCGTTCACTGCCTCGACCCTCCCTGCTCATTGCCTCGAACCCTCCTTGCTCATTTGTCGACCCTCCCTGCTCACTGTCCCAGCCCTCCATGCACTGTCCTGCTCTGTCCTAGCCCTCCTTGCTCTGACCTAGAACTCCCTGCTCTGTCTTAGCCCTCCCTGCTCAGTCCTAGTCCTCCCTGCTCACCGTCCTAGCCCTCCCTGCACTGTCCTAGCTCTCCTTGCACTGTCCTAGCCCTCCCTGCTCTGTCCTAGCCCTCCTTGCTTTGTCACAGCCCTCCCTGCTCTGATTTAGCCCTCCACGTTCTGTCCTAGCCCTCCCTGCTTTGTCCTAGTCCTCCCTCCACTGCACCTAGCCCTCCCTGCTCAGTCCTAGCCCTCCCTAGACCACCCAACCCCAACCTGCTCCCACCCGATCCTCTCTCCACAGCCCCGACCCTCCCTCCCTCCCGCCTTGGGCCCGCATTACCACCTCCTCGGACAGAGGGAAGTACTCACGCGGTGGGCCGAGGCGAGGCATCTGTGTGGTCAGATGGGCAGAGCCCCCGGGGTGCGACGCCGCCCTAGTAGACTTGGCCGGCGGGAGCTTGTTTATATGACTGGAGGAGTGTGGTGTCTCCCCCCCTACCTACACCCCCATCTCACCGCCTGATCTGACCACACGCTCCTCACGTGAGCCCAGCCAGCCTCCCTCCCACACTGCGACTCGATTGGCACTAGGTTGGGTTTGCTGACGGGAGAATGTCCCTCTCAGGGGTGGGGGTTCTTACGCTCAGGATTCGAACCCCCGGTACGCAGGATACGAGAGCGAGTCCAGAGATCCTTGCCATGACCTCATGTTGTGCTTCCCTACATCTCCACTGCCTCGCTCCCGTAACCTCACGTCATCAATGAAGGAGAATGTTATGCAGATGGGCTCCCTCTCTTTCTTTTTTTTTTATTAGAGAAATTGTCTACCGAGACATGGCCCATCTCGATAGACTTTAGGTCAACCATTAGCCTTCGTCTTTCCCTCTTAGGGCAAAATTTTTTTTTCTTTCTTTTTGGTAAGTGACCGATATGGCACGGGTAAAAACATGCCCCCCACAACAACAGGCCCCCCCATCTTGGATGAAAGGGAAAATCTAAAAAGGAAAAGAAAAAAGTCTAATCAGGGTTCCGTAGGTGTTTATATAGACTGGAGCCTTTAAGGGTTAGACAGGTTGTACGTCAAGAGGAAGACGACTGAGGGAAGGAAATCCCATAGCTCAGCTGCCTGGGTGGGTGGGTGGATGTAGTATGAGGTAAGCACAACGGTCACTCCTCGAGTGGTCGGTCCCTCACAGAAAGTGTGGGAAGCAGCAGCAGCAGCCGCCGTGCCTTGGGGTCCACGACTTGGGGACACATGCAGGCCTCTCATGGTAAACATCACGTGGCCTCGGTACCTTCAGAGGAGAGAGAGAGAGAGAGAGAGAGAGAGAGAGAGAGAGAGAGAGAGAGAGAGAGAGAGAGAGAGAGAGGTTCTCTGGGGGGGGGTTTCCAGAGTCGGGTGGAGGTTGCGCCGAACGTGTTAATGTTATTACGGGGTTGAGCTGTCTTTCTTCTGGGAGCTCATCTTCATCCCAGTCATCATTAACATGTGTGTGTGTGTGTGTGTGTGTGTGTGTGTGTGTGTGTGTGTGTGTGTGTGTGTGAATGTGTGTGTGTGTGTGTGTGTGTGTGTGTGTGTGTGTGTGTGTATTTCTCGGGCTTTTTCATACTCCCCGGGAGTCGACTGTTGGGCCTCGTCTTCGGATCTGAGTAAATGATCGTATGTCCCATTCTCGGCTTTCTCCTCACCCCTTAGGGATTACCCAGGCGGCCGAAACCAAGGGAGGAAGAAGGGAAGGGAGGGAGTGTCTTTGTTCGTCTGGTCTCGAGGGCCTACAGTGTGAATTCCCATCTCGGGAGAGTGATGCATTTGATTGAAGAATTGTGACAGTTGGCCCAGCAAGCTATTGGTACCTGCGCTAGACGTGGCCGCCGAAGTCGCTGTGGTCTGACTTAGGTCGCGTTCCCTAGGGAGGTTATATTCTCTATACCCTCCCCCGCCAGCGATGGAGATCTCAATCGTCCTCTTTTGAGTACGTTCCTGAAGGCACAGGCTGACTCATCACCTCCATACGTTAGTACGGGTTCATTCAGATCGTATTCATGAGTGCGAGTTCGTTCAATAGCTTCGTCGAATGACTCGTGTCATTTATTTTTTGCCTTTTGGTTCCTTCCCGATGGTATCGTGTGGTTGAGAGATGACCAAAAGTGTACCACAGGCGTGTTGACAGTCATGGAGGGTGTTCCTCATTTCATCGTTGAAAAACCTTCCCTCTTCCAGGTCTTCCACAAGCAAGCAGGTTATGTGTGTGTGTGTGTCCGGATAGCCTCGGCGTAAATGCTTGCGCTTGCTGCCCCCAGTAGCAGCAAGCATTTAGCCTCTGGAGGTCCAACACTGGAAGCTGTCCCGGCAGTTTGTCTGAAGGAAACCCACAAGGACGCTAGAACTGGGTAGCAAGCACTGTAGCTGGGGTGTCCCCACAACGGACCCCCATCAGCAAGCGCTGTGCCTTTCGTACGTGCCCCACAGGAACCCCAGCAGCAAGGACCATGCAGTGAAGACCAGCAAGGACCCCAGCAGCCAAGCGCTGTGCCTTACGTGCCCACAGGAACCCCAGCAGCAAGGACCATGCAGTGAAGACCAGCAAGGACCCCAGCAGCCAAGCGCTGTACCTTACGGGCCCACAGGAACCCCAGCAGCAAGGACCATGCGGTGAAGGCCAACAAGGACCCCCAGCAGCCAAGCGCCACGGTGAGGGTCGAGTGATGCATCAGCCGTGTGTCAGTAATCCACATTTCCCCTGCTGGTTCCGGGGTGATCTCCCTCTGCCCAAAAAAGGAGGGCATGCCTGAGAGTACGTGCCCTGGGCGGGTAGCCACCGTTGACTTGATCAGCCATACCCCCCGCGTGGTCCGCTTTTGTGATTATCCCCTCCTCTCCCTCTCTCTCTCTCTCTCTCTCTCTCTCTCTCTCTCTCTCTCTCTCTCTCTCTCTCTCTCTCTCTCTCTCTCTCCCCAGAGAGATCTCGCAGCCGGTGATCTTGTCTGGGATTGACGTCTCTCTGTTACATAATTCTTCTTGTTTTGTTTTTTTTATTCCTCCTCTCACGACATGTCTTTATGACGTTCGCATGTCTCTGTTGTCACTCGGGTTTACGCTTTCCTTCCTTCGTGTTGAGGAAACTTGTTTCTTGGTGTCGCATCCGCGTCCTTTTCCTTCGTTGAAGTTGATGGTATTTACTTACATTCTACTCTTTTTTGTGTGTGTGTGCGCCACAAGCATTTGAGATGGGCGTGTATGGTGTGTGTGTGTGTGTGTGTGTGTGTGTGTGTGTGTGTGTTGGGAGGAAAAGGCACGTGTTTACACCTGCCCCAAATGACCATGTCCGAGAGCACAGGTGTGTCACCCCCGCACCCCACGCGGGCCATGTTCTGTCACTTGGGTCCGAGTATGTGTGTGTGTGTGTGTGTGTGGTGATGGTGGTGAATGTTGCCCCCAACAGGTAAGCCAGGTCTGCTTGCCTGGCTGGTTGGTTGGCTCTGTAGCCAATGGGTACACGACGGTACCGCCTGATTTTGAGCAAGACGGTTCGACTCTGAAATTAAAAGTCCTGCGGTACGTTCTCTGAACACGACGGTACGTCGCTTCAGCACGGTAGTACGACCCTTCCCTGAGCACGATGATGCGACCCTTCCATCAGCACGACCCCTTCAGCACGGCCCCTTCAGCACGACCCCTTCCGCACGACCCCTTCCGCACGACCCCTTCCGCACGGCCCCTTCAGCACGGCCCCTTCAGCACAGCCCCTTCAGCACGACCCCTTCAGCACGACCCCTTCAGCACGGCCCCTTCAGCACGACCCCTTCCGCACGACCCCTTCCGCACGACCTCTTCCGCACGGCCCCTTCAGCACGGCCCCCTCAGCACGACCCCTTCCGTACGGTCCCTTCAGCACGACCATACGAGCCTGGAACACGACGGTACGATCCACGGGGGAGGGACGGGACGTCGTGCTACTGTAGGATCTCAGCCTTCGTGCCCCAAAGAGTTCATTCGAATAGAATTTGATGAGATGATATTTGTTTGTCGTGTATCTCGTCACTAAGATAAGGGTTTTGAATATTTTTTTTTCTTTTCTACTGGCTTAATTATTGTCATTTTTATCATCCTCCTTATGTGAAGCCTGTCACCTTTACAGCTTTATTGAATCTACTAGTGGGAGACACCCACACCCACACACCCTCCTTATCCTAATCAGAAAACCTTGTACCCCCTCCGCCCCTCGACGAGGAACGGAGAAATCAACTCACGAAGCTTATTGTAGGAGGGATACTCGACTGAGCATGACACGAGGGAGAGAGAGAGAGAGGAGAGAGAGAGAGAGAGAGAGAGAGAGAGAGAGAGAGAGAGAGAGAGAGAGAGAGAGAGAGAGAGAGAGGCGTCAGCAGCAACGGAACAGACGAATACGAGTCGACGGTTGCGTTGGATATTGAGGACTTTCAAAACGAGAACAACAGAGACTAGTGAGGACCAACGTACGCTGTATACAGATGGAGGGAGGGAGTGAGAGGTGGGTGTGCACGAGGACGTTCAGTCTACACCCTGATGCAGCAAAACATACACGAGTCGATGGGAACAGGGTAAGAGAAGCACCGAGGCTATTCATGTAGAACCTAGACGCGAGAGATGAACTATATAATATACCGGGGTTTAGCGGTAGAGTGTGAACATGAAGAACAACCTGAAGAACAAAGATGTTCAAGGAAGCCTTTAGTCAAAAAAAAAACCACCCTATACATTGATGTCATCGGTCCTTATAATGTCTGGTCAAGCCAAGTGAGATATAAGAAATAGGCTATAAGTGGAAGACTCCGGCGCTCCATCAAGAGGGGGAAAAAAAAGAAATGAGCATCATATTCCAGGGAGAGGATCAGATCAGCCAGATAGGGTGGGGGAGACACACACACACACACACACAAGACGGTGGGCTGCAGCGACAACCAAGACTGATATAGACCATCAGATCTTCATCTAGGAAGCTTGGTTCGTAGGAGGAGGAGTAGTGACGTCGGGGTCGGAGGACATCCTGTGGTGGTACCGACGTGACATATACATAAAGTCAGACTCTACTGCTGATAATTGGATGGTCAGAATTCCCCCGACTCATGAATTATAATACGGCTTTTGAGCTTTTTCCGTTTTTTGTCCATACCATTCGCTCGTGTGATCTGACGACCTGTTTTTTTTTACGCATTTTAGACCTGTTATGTTTTGCGTGCCTGTTGCTTGCACCGCCGTTTATGCGGTATTAAGATACAAGAGAAACCTGTTGTTTTATGGCATCCTTCATCATCATCATTATTGTTGTTATGTTTATGGCATGAGAATCGTCGCTTTGCGAAAAGGGAATCGTGCGAGGGGCACTGGGCCTGTGTGTTGCCAGCAGACGTATCGTGTTACACGCATGAAAATGAAAGTGTATTGTGGTTTAAGGTTCCTGAATGTCTCTCACACCTGGACCTGTTGCCTCTTAACACCCAGTCACTCTCCTCCTCGTAGCACATTTCTCTCACCACCCTCCTTCTTGCCTCTCACGCCAAGAACTTGTGGGGGATGGGGGTCACGTAGTGCCTCTCACTCCAACAATTTGTGGTGGGGGGACACGTAGATGCCACCATGCCGCCCGGCGCCGCCCACATCCCCTCCAACACCATACCCTACCCGGTGGCTCCTCCCGCCCTCATCAGAAATCCTCACAAAAGGAAGGTGTCGCCGCTCACACCAGGGACCCTTCACCACTCGGGGTCGGAGCACACGTCGCCTCCCCCTCCCCCCCACACACGTCCCTATAGCCCACCTCCGACTCCATCATAAAAGTCCAGCCACCTCTCCCATAGGGTGGGCGGGCCCCCGCGCACCCGCCGTTTCGCCTTTTAGTCGCGTTAACCAGCGCCATTTAGCCGTGCCCCTGGCGGCCTGGCTCCCAAGTCTGCAACATCGGAGAAAATTACGGCAAATTAGACCTGCCGCTCACTTGTCTTAAGGAGTAATTATGTTGTTTACAATTTAGCGTGTAAGAGAGCACCTGTAGCGGGGCGTCGGAGACAGCGGGGGACCTTAATGACACGCCAGGGGTGTCCCCGGGCTCGGGTGAGGATGTGTCCCTGTGGCCAACCTCGGGTTGGGTCCGAGTGTCCCCCGGGACGGGGTCTGCGGGAGGGCTGGGATGTCCTGGTGGGTGTCCCAGGATCGGGTTAAGTGTGTCCTTGTGGCCGCCACTCGAGAGATAGGGTACAGGGCCCGCCGCAGTGGTAGGGCCGGTAGACGTCGCGATGGGAAGATGTCTTCCTGTAGCCGAGGGATGTCACCAGGCCAGGGACTGGGTGTCCTATCCGTTGCCCTCCTCGGGGGAAGAGGGGCCAGGATGTCCCTTTGGGATGGTGCTAGCGAGATGGCGTGGTACAAAGGACGTTGTGTGGGATGTGGATGAAGATGACGCTGACACACGACACCGTCTGCCTCAAAGGCGGAGGAAGGACGTCGGCGAGGGAGTCCCTCATAGGACGTCTTCAGGAGAGGCGGGGGGAGTGGATGGAGGTCAGGGCTTGAGGGTATAGTGAGGTGTTGCTGTCTCACATCCTCTGGAGGACTGGGGGTCACGGATGTCCCGAAGAGAGAGGGTTAAGATTATCCCAGAGGAACCCTTCTGGGTCAAGCTGGTTATTACGAGGCGGAGCGTAGGGACATCGCGCGGGAGGATGTGTGTCTTCAAAGGTGTTCCCCCAGGATGCGGTTGGGAGGTCCCAGTGGGTGTCCTGCAGTAGCCTGTGTTCGCACGACGGTGTGTGGTGAGTCAGCCGATTTGGTCCCGGGTGCTCGTGCTGTTGTTGTTTGTCAGCTGATGGAACCAGGGTTTGTTTGTTTGCTTATTTGTTTGTTGTTGACGTTCACCTGACGAGGATCTCTGTGGGCGGCGTCATCCCCCGCCCTGAGGAGTGCACCCGGCGAGGATGCTACTCCTGCGTGATGCAGGGGGTCTCATATTCCACGTGGCTATGTGATTATCTATCTATCTATCTATCTATCTATCTATCTATCTATCTATCTATCTATCTATCTATATATATATATATATATATATATATATATATATATATATATATATATATATATATATATATTCCTATGAGTCCACGGGGAAATGAAACGCGATAAGTTCCCAAGTGCACTTTCGTGTAATGATCACATTATCAGGGGAGATACAAGAAAGAAATATAACAGTTCTTTAAAAATTTTGCTCTCCTTCGACGTGTTATTATTATTATTATTATTATTATCATCATCATTATCATTATTGTTACTATTATCATTATCATTATCATTATTATTATCATCATTATCATTACTTACGTGATTTGGTGAATTGATAGTGTTTTCGTTATTTCACATCTATTGGAAAATTATTGTATCATGTGATTCTTAGTGAAGTGAAGGGCAGGTGGGTTGCTTCATGTTAGTATTCCTCTAAACATTGTTGACTGGATCATTGCCATATTGAAGTCAGGAGTTGTTGCATTCCTCACTGGGACAGCACAGGATGGGAGGAAATGAGTACGACACGTGTTGCTCTTGCTTGTCGTATGTAGAATGCTGCTGGGAGTGGTGGGGAATGGGGTTGGTATGCCAGAGATCCTCTCGCCTCCTGTATCATCACTTTCAGAATAGGTTTGTAAAGGCCCGAGCGAGGAATTCTTCTCGAGGGCATGACCGTTTATTCCTGACGCTACCTTGCTGAGGTGGGAAAGGTGACTATATATATTTTTTTTTTTTTTTATACTTTGTCGCTGTCTCCCGCGTTTGCGAGGTAGCGCAAGGAAACAGACGAAAGAAATGGCCCAACTCACCCCCATACACATGTATATACATACATCCACACACGCAAATATACATACCTACACAGCTTTCCATGGTTTACCTCAGACGCTTCACATGCCCTGATTCAATCCACTGACAGCACGTCAACCCCGGTATACCACATCGCTCCAATTCACTCTATTCCTTGCCCTCCTTTCACCCTCCTGCATGTTCAGGCCCCGATCACACAAAATCTTTTTCACTCCATCTTTCCACCTCCAATTTGGTCTCCCTCTTCTCCTTGCTCCCTCCACCTCCGACACATATATCCTCTTGGTCAATCTTTCCTCACTCATCCTCTCCATGTGCCCAAACCACTTCAAAACACCCTCTTCTGCTCTCTCAACCACGCTCTTTTTATTTCCACACATCTCTCTTACCCTTACGTTACTCACTCGATCAAACCACCTCACACCACACATTGTCCTCAAACATCTCATTTCCAGCACGTCCATCCTCCTGCGCACAACTCTATCCATAGCCCACGCCTCGCAACCATACAACATTGTTGGAACCACTATTCCTTCAAACATACCCATTTTTGCTTTCCGAGATAATGTTCTCGACTTCCACACATTCTTCAAGGCCCCCAGAATTTTCGCCCCCTCCCCCACCCTATGATCCACTTCCGCTTCCATGGTTCCATCCGCTGCCAGATCCACTCCCAGATATCTAAAACACTTCACTTCCTCCAGTGTTTCTCCATTCAAACTCACCTCCCAATTGACTTGACCCTCAACCCTACTGTACCTAATAACCTTGCTCTTATTCACATTTACTCTTAACTTTCTTCTTCCACACACTTTACCAAACTCCGTCACCAGCTTCTGCAGTTTCTCACATGAATCAGCCACCAGCGCTGTATCATCAGCGAACAACAACTGACTCACTTCCCAAGCTCTCTCATCCCCAACAGACTTCATACTTGCCCCTCTTTCCAAAACTCTTTCATTTACCCCCCTAACAACCCCATCCATAAACAAATTAAACAACCATGGAGACATCACACACCCCTGCCGCAAACCTACATTCACTGAGAACCAATCACTTTCCTCTCTTCCTACACGTACACATGCCTTACATCCTCGATAAAAACTTTTCACTGCTTCTAACAACATTCCTCCCACACCATATATTCTTAATACCTTCCACAGAGCATCTCTATCAACTCTATCATATGCCTTCTCCAGATCCATAAATGCTACATACAAATCCATTTACTTTTCTAAGTATTTCTCACATACATTCTTCAAAGCAAACACCTGATCCACACATCCTCTTCGTGTCGTAGAAGGCGACTAAAGGGAACGGGAGCGGGGTGCTAGAAACCCTCCCCTCCTTGTATTTCAACTTTCTAAAAGACTAAATAGAAGAAGGAGTCATGCGGGGAGTGCTCATCCTCCTCGAAGGCTCAGACTGGGATGACTGAATGTGTGTTCATGTAACTGAGATGAGAAAAAAGGAGATAGATAGTATGTTTGAGGAAAGGAACCTGGATGTTTTGGATCTGAGTGAAATGAAGCTCAAGGGATAAAGGGGAAGAGTGGTTTGGTAATGTCTTGGGAGTAAAGTCAGGGATTAGTGAGAGGACAAGAGCAAAGGAAGGAGTAGCACTGCTGAAGCAGGAGCTGTGGGAGTATGTGATAGGGTGTAAGAAAGTAAACTCGTAAGCTGATATTGGTAAAACTGAAAGTGGATGAAGAGAGATGGGTGATTATTGGTGCATATGCACCTGGTCATTAGAAGAAAGATCATGAGAGGCGAGTGTTTTGGGAGCAGCTGAGTGAGTGTGTTAGTAGTTTTGATGCAAAAGACCGGGTTATGTTGATGGGTGATTTGAATGCAAAGGTGAGTAATGTGGCAGTTGAGGGTATAATTGGTGTACATAGGGTGTTCAGTTTTGTAAATGGAAGTGGTGAAGAGCTTGTAGATTTGTGTGCTGAAAAAGGACTGGTGATTGGGGATACCTGGTTTAAAAGAGAAATATACATAAGTATACGTATTTAAGTAGGAGAGATGGCCAGAGAGCATTATTGGATTACGTGTTAACTGACAGGCGCGTGAAAGAGAGACTTTTGAATGTTGATGTGATGAGAGGGGGCAACTGGAGGAACATCTGATCATTATCTTGTGGAGGCAAAGGTGAAGATCTATAGAGGCTTCCAGAAAAGAAGAGAATATGTTGGAGTGAAGAGTGGTGAGAGTAAGTGAGCTTGGAAAGGAGACTTTTGTGAGGAAGTACCAAGAGAGATTAAGTGCAGAATGGAAAAGAGCGAGAGTGAATGATGTACGGGGAGTGGGGAGGAATGGAATGTATTTAGGGAAGCAGCGATGGCTTGCGCAAAAGATGCTTGTGGCATGAGAAGCATGGGAGGTGGGCAGATTAGAAAGGGTAGTGAGTGGTGGGATGAAGAAGTAAGATTGTTAGTGAAAAAGAAGAAATGCGTTTGGACGATTTTTGCAGGGAGGTAGTGCGAATGACTGGGGGATGCATAAAAGAAAGGAGGCAGGAGGTCAAGAGAAAGGTCCAAGAGGTGAAAAAGAGGGAAAATGAAAGTTGGGGTGAGAAAGTGCCATTAGATTTTAAGGAGAAGAAAGAGATGTTTTGGAGGGAGGTAAATAAAGTGCGTAAGACAAGAGAACAAATGGGAACATCGGTGAAAGGGGCTAATGGGGTGGTAATTAGTAGTGGTGAAGTGAGAAGATGGAGTGAGTATTTTGAAAGCTTGTTGAATGTGTTTGATAGAGTGGCAGATATAGGGTGTTTTGGGCGAGTTGGTGTGTGAAGTGAGAGGATCAGGGAGAATGGTTTGGTAAACAGAGAAGAGGTAGTGAAAGCTTTACGGAAGATGAAAGCCGGCAAGGCGACGGTTTTAGATAGTATTGCAGTGGAATTTATTAAAAAAGAGGGTGACTGTGTTGTTGATTGGTTGGTAAGGATATTCAGTGTATGTATGGCCCATGGTGAAGTGCCTGAGGATTGGCGGAATGCATGCATAGTGCCATTGTACAAAGGCAAAGAGGATGAAGGTGAGTGTTCAAATTTCAGAGGTATAAGTTTGTTGAGTATTCCTGGGATATTATATGGGAGGGTATTGATCGAGAGGGTAAAGGCATGTACAGAGCATCAGATTGGGGAAGAGCATTGTAGTTTCAGAAGTGGTAAAGGATGTCTGGATCAGGTGTTTCCTTTGAAGAATGAATACGAGAAATACTTAGAAAAACAAATGGATTTGCATGTAGCATTTATGGATCTGGAGAAGTATATGATAGATTTGATGGAGATGCTTTGTGGAATGTATTAAGAGTATATGGTGTGGGAGGCAAGTTGCTGGAAGTAGTGAAAAGTTTTTATCAAGAATGTAAGGCATGTGTACGAGTAAGAAGAGAGGAAAGTGATTGGTTCTCAGTGAATGTCGATTTGCGGCATCGTTTAAGCGTTTAATTTGTTTATGGATAGAGTTGTCAGGAAGGTGACTGCAAGAATTTTGGAGAGAGGGGCAAGTTTGCGGTCTGTTGTGGATGAAAGGGTTTGGAAAGTGAGCCAGTTGTTGTTCGCTGATGATACAGCGCTGGTGGCTGATTCGGGTGAGAAACTGCAGAAGCTAGTGACTGAGTTTGGTAAAGTGTGTGAAAGAAGAAAGCTGAGAGTAAATATGAATAAGAGCAAGGTTATTAGGTTCAGTAGGGTTGAGGAATAAGTTAATTGGGAGGTAAGTTTGAATGGAGAAAAGCTGGAGGAAGTGATATGTTTTAGATATCTGGGAGTTGAATTAGCAATGGATGGAACCATGGAAGCGGAAATGAGTCACAGGGTGGGGGAGGGGGCGAGGGTTCTGGGAGCGTTTTAGAATGTAAGGAAGGCAAAAATGGGTATGTTTGAAGGAATAGTGGTTCCAACGATGTTATATGGTTGCGAGGCATGAAGGGTTGGGTGGAGGAAGGTGGATGTGTTGGAAATGAAATATTTGAGTGCAATATGTGGTGTGAGGTGGTTTGATCGGGTAAGTAATGAAAGGGTAAAAGAGATGTGTGGTAATATAAAGAGTGTGGTTGAGAGAGCAGAAGAGGATGTATTGAAATTGTTTGGTCACATGAAGATAATGAGTGAGGAAAGACTGACAAAGAGGATATATGTGTCAGAGGTGGAGGGAATGAGAAGTGGGAGACCAAATTGGAGGTGGAAGGATGAAGTGAAAAAGAATTTGAGCGATCGAGGCCTGAACATACAGGAGGGTGAAAGGCGTGCAAGGAACAGAGTGAATTGGAACGATGTGGTATACTGGGGTCGACGTGCTGTCGATGGATTGAACCAGGGCATGTGAAGCGTCTGGGGTAAACTATGGAAAGTTTTGTGGTGCCTGGTTGTGGAAAGGGAGCTGTGGTTTCGGTGCATTATACATGACAGTTAGAGACTGAGTGTGAACGAACGTGGCCTTTGTTGTCTTTTCCTGGCGCTACTACGCGCGCGGGGAAGGGGAGGGGGACACGTTTTTTATGTGTGGCGTGGTGGCGACGAGAATGGATGAAAGGCAGCAAGTATGAATATGTACATGTGTATATATGTATATGTCTCTGTATGTATATGCATGTATACGTTGAAATGTATAGGTATGTATATGTGCGTGTGTGGGCGTTTATGTATATACATGTGTATGTGGGTGGGTTGGGCCATTCTTTCGTCTGTTTCCTTGCGCCACCTCGCTAATGCGGGAGACAGCGACTAAGTATATTAAATAATATATATATATATATATATATATATATATATATATATATATATATATATATATATATATATATATATATATATATATATATATATATATTTCTCAGCCGGAGGATTGTAGGTATGTTGTCAGCAGAGAACGGGATCGTGTGGTTGGTACCAGCGGTTCACGTGTCCTTTGGGTTGGTAGTGTTGCATACATCACTGTCGGAACCGCTGCAGATTACGTATGCAGCGGATGGGAAGGCGAAAGTTCATTTACATATGAACCTCTTGAGTACCTGTGTCGTTGGCCTTGTTTGATAGTGCCTTAATATGACCTTCTCCCGTGGGACCTACTCTCCTCTCGAGCTGCTTCGTGGAGGAGGAGGAGGCCAGGACTGGCTGGGGTCAAGGTGGAAGAGGAGGAGGAGGAGGAGGAGGAGGAGGAGGAGGAGGAGGCCAGGACTGGCTGGGGTCACGGTGGAAGAGGATGAGGAGGAGGAGGAGGCCAGGACTGGCTGGGGTCAAGGTGGAAGAGGAGGAGGAGGAGGCCAGGACTGGTTGGGGTCGAGGTGGAGAAGGAGGGAGGAGGAGGAGGAGTCCAGGCTTGGCTTGGGTGGAGGTGATGGTCGTGGCTCTGGTGATCACCGCCACCGTCACCCAGCAGGGCAGACGTGCTGGCACACACCACCTCTCTCTCTCTCTCTGAGGTCATGGAACTACTACTCTGTCACCCCGCCTGGTCTGCTCTCTCTCTCTCTCTCTCTCTCTCTCTCTCTCTCTCTCTCTCTCTCTCTCTCTCTCTCTCTCTCTCTCTCTGGGTGTGTGTGTGTGTGTCCACACACACAAAGGAAAGACACCAGCCTTCTTCCGCCTCTAGTGGTGTGTGTGTGTGTGTGTGTGTGTGTGTGTGTGTGTGTGTGTGTGTGTGTGTGTGTGTCGTCTTTCTCCTCCCCGTGTTGACGCATGCAACATCTTCGCCACAACTTACGCTCCGTATCGTCATATTTCACCCGTTGGAATGGGAGATTTGAAGCGTCGGCGGCGTTAGCGGCCCCCTGTATAACCACTTCTAGCTTACGCCGGGGGTGGGGAACTGAACTGCGGTCTTGAACCTACCATACGATGGAGTGGTGGTCGCATTCCGTGCTATATAGCAAGGTCTCCCATACCACGAAACGTGAGTGCGTTCGTGTTACGGGAGGGGAGGTGGCGACACACACACACACACAGAGGACCGGAATGTGTAGTAGTAGTAGTAGTAGGTGTTGGTGATTGTATGTTTGCGACGCGAAGTAACGTTGTGGGTTTGGGGGGGAGGCAGCAGCAGCAGCAGGAGCAGCAGCAAGGCTCTGATGACGGAGGTGGACGACGACACGAACCCACCCTCCCCCTCGGCAGGTCCTGCCTCCACGGAGGACACACACATATACACGCACATTAACCACTGGGGGGAAATTAATTCCGCCTCACCTGTTGGTCTGTGTACAAAGTGCACAGACCTCGTTAACAAGACACAAGAAATATACCGCTAAAGAATTGCTCACACGCCCTTAGCATATTGAAGATAGTGCCCCACTCTCCCCGTCGATCAGATAACCCAAGCACAAACAAACACACAGTTAGGAAGGTCCATCGACGTAGTATATATATATATATATATATATATATATATATATATATATATATATGTGTGTGTGTGTGTGTGTATTTGTGTGTGTGTGTGTGTGTGTGTGTGTGTGTTTGGGCAGAGGGAGGGACAGAGACCCCTGTCTTTGATCGGTACAGAAGCTCATCCCAACACACGTGAGAGAGAGAGAGAGAGAGAGAGAGAGAGAGAGAGAGAGAGAGAGAGAGAGAGAGAGAGAGAGAGAGAGAGAGAGAGAGAGAGAGATTATTATCTCTAGTTCAGACTTCGTGATGTACAGCCGGGTGGGTCATTCATCAAGACCCACCCAGGCCCATATTGAAAGCATCATCTCTTGCCTGGTCAATGAGCACTGATTTAATACACGTAGTGGGTAATTAGCTTATTAGCATGACATAAATAAACAGCGCATGAGATGAGCGTGATATAAACCCGGTGATATTATGTCTCGAGCTCTGTCATCCCTGTCCCACCAACGTCTCAGCGGGGCACACACACACACACACACACACACACACACACACACACACACACACACACACACACACACACACACACTAGGCCTGCCCAGGGTACTAGAAGACGATGGGGCCGTACAGGACGACGAAGGTGGGACACCGTGTCTCGTCCTGAGGGCAGTAGGTTTAGATGCCACGACCGCCCGTGTGATTTGTGACTCTCCAGTTGCCGTGTGGTGGTGGCGGCCCGCTGGCACAAGATGGTGGGTATGGGGGTCAGTCAGCCCTCACCTCCACAGTGTGGCCTGCTGTAAACCAGCCTCCATAACACGATCCACACTCGGAAGCTTTTAAGAAATGTATTTTGTAATAACTCTTTAAGTTATTCTTACAGGTAAGGTAACTTGACGAGTTATTACAAAATGAGATGATACAGGTTTCTACGTTTCCTTCCTGTTTATATTCACAGTGAGGGGGGGAGGGAGTTCTCCCCAGTGTGTATGATGGTGATTACAGAGAAGGTTTATGCCAGAATGAATGGACATGCTGATGCATTTGTGTCTGGAGTCCAGTCTGATCAGTATAAAGCCTCACACAACCTTTGTAAGGGATGTTGTACACACATCCTGCACAGCCTTCATAAGGGGTACTGTAAACACACCCTGTATAGCCCTTGTAATGGATACTATAAACACAACCTGCACAACATTTATAATGGAGTGTTGTACACACAACCTTTGTAAGGGAGTACTGTATACACAACCTACACAGCTACACAAGGCGTTTTATACACACAACTGGTACAACTTTTATAAGGGATACTCTATACACAACCTTTATATGGGATAATATACACACAACCTGCAGAACCTTTATGAAGGGATACTATACACACAACCTTCACAACCGTTATAAGGGATACTGTACACACAACCTGCACAACTATTATAAGGGATACTATACACACAACCTGCAGAACCTTTGTGAAGGGATACAATACTTCAACCTGCACAACCATTATAAGGGATACTATACACACAAGCTGCAGAACCTTTGTGAAGGGATACTATACTTCAACCAGTACAACCATTATAAGGGATACTATACACACAGCCTGCAGAACCTTTATAAAGGGTTACTGTACACACAACACTACCGCTCACCATCCTCGGTCCTGTGTCTGATCCAGTTTTTTTTTTTTTTTTTTTTTTACCGTATTACCGTATGTGATAAGAACCTAACGAACAGGTTCTCTACACTTACACAGATGTTAGTATGATTATTCCTGTAATGATTCAGACATTTCTATAAGTCTCTCGTATTCCCTATGCAGTGTATCATTGCCGTACTTCACATTGGGTTTACTGGCGTATGACCTATATAGGGTACTGGAGCGTAGAGCCTAAGTCTGACAGGATTTACATTTCTCGTACAAAAAACTTGAGGTCTGCAGTCTTATGCGTTCTTGTAAGAAATACAGAAATGGAGAAGATTTTTATATATATATATATATATATATATATATATATATATATTGATATAGTTATTAGAACGAAAATCAGTAGAAGATGGGATTTTTGAGTTTTACGGTACACTTCAGTATTTTCTTTTTATATATACCTTAGTTTCTAATTAAGTCATCATTGGAAAAGGGTAGAGCTACTGTCATCATCTTTCCCTAAGGTGCCCCTGGTACACTTCAGACAAGTTCCAGTGGAGAAGGGAGAAGACTGTCAGCAACTGACCTTGTCTGTATACATGGCCCCACGTGATCAGTACCTTTGTGGTTTTGTTTGTCGATTTTGTAAATACATGAAGGACCTTTTGTAAATACATGAAGGATCTTTTGTAAATACATGAAGGGTATTTTGTAAATACATGAAGGATCTTTTGTAAATACATGAAGGACCTTTTGTAAATACATGAAGGATCTTTTGTAAATACATGAAGGATCTTTTGTAAATACATGAAGATTCTTTTGTAAATACATGAAGAATCTTTTGTAAATATATGAAGGATCTTTTGTAAATACATGAAGGACCTTTTGTAAATACATGAAGGATCTTTTGTAAATACATGAAGAATTATTTGTAAATACATGAAGGATCTTTTGTAAATACATGAAGGATCTTTTGTAAATACATGAAGGATCTTTTGTACATACATGAAGGATCTTTTGTAAATACATGAAGAATCTTTTGTAAATACATGAAGGATCTTTTGTAAATACATGAAGAATCTTTTGTAAATACATGAAGGATCTTTTGTAAATACATGAAGGATCTTTTGTAAATACAAGAAGAATCTTTTGTAAATACATGAAGGATCTTTTGTAAATACAAGAAGGATCTGGCGAATGGACGTCTTGCTTTCTGCCGCCGTGGTTTGCACTGGTGGTGCATAGATTAGATATGAGATAGATATATAGATAGGTCGATAGTTAGAGAGATAGATATATAGATATATAGATAAATTGATCGACAGATAGATAGTTAGATTAGTAGATAGACAGATATTTAAATAGATAAGTAGGTAGATATATAGATAGATAAAGTGAATATATATGATATATATATATATATATATATATATATATATATATATATATATATATATATATATATATAGAGAGAGAGAGAGAGAGAGAGAGAGAGAGAGGTCTGTGTGTGTTTGTGTTGCCCCCCCACCTCACCCTCCCTCCTTAACATTGAAACGTAATAGCGACCAACTCAGATGTATCGTTGCCTAAATAGTGTGTCTGCGGAATTTTTCACCGAGAAATTATCCCCAAGGGAGACATGACAGGAGCAAACATCGCATGAATATGTATTGTCCAATCCCAGCGTCTGTTCTCCCCAGCGAGCGTTCTCACTGGCGCGGGTGCCCCGTGTGCCCCAAACCCCAGTTACATGCTGTCGACAATGCCTCTATTTCTCTTACAATTAACTAACAACCCGACGCCTGTAACAACACCGGCCAATTAAGGTTCCCACTTGTCAAGACTGAGAGAGAGAGAGAGAGAGAGAGAGAGAGAGAGAGAGAGAGAGAGAGAGAGAGAGAGAGAGAGAGCAGGGTGTGTGCGCTCCTGAGGACACAAGTTGAGGGAGGTGTGTTTCTCTACTAGGAGGACCACCTCCACCTCCTCCTCCTCCTCCTCCTCCTGCTGCCTGCTGACAACCCATCTGGCAACCGCTTGGTGTTGTCAGACACCACCGCTACCACCTCCCTTCCCCACTGACACCCTCTTGCCTTACCGTGTTGGTACCTTGACAACTTGCTGGTGGATGTCAGGCACCACAATTACCACCACCACCCAAGGGAAAGGGGGGGGGGGGGGGTGAGTACTTGACAACCCTATGTGACCTGCTGGTGTTGTCTGACACCAGGGCTGCCACCCACCTGCCGGGCCGCACACGATGGCTCCTGACGTCCACGTGAGAACCATCTGTGGCCACTCTGCAAGGATCAGCACCACCTGAGAAACTCATCGCGATTGATACCATCTGATCACCACTAGCATATAACTGGGAGTACCAGCTGACACACAGTAGTACCAGCTGGCTGACACCCAGTAGTACCAGCTGGCTGACACCCAGTAGTACCAGCTGGCTGACACCCAGTAGTACCAACTGACGACTCCCTTTAGCACCAGCTTACCTCCGTTAATACCGACTGGCACCCATTAGTACCAACTGGCACCCATTTAGTACCAACTGACTCCCATTAGCACCATCTAGCAAACACAGGTACCATCTGAGGAGATTTTTTTTTAACGAACCAGCCAAACAGCTATTATACCATCTGGGACTCACACTTATCACTTGCCATCGCCCTATATATAACCGCCTGGCAGCTGGTAGTATCATCACCCACAGGGACACCACCTGGCCTCGTCTTTGCCACCTGAGAGAACCATCTGGTGACAGCTATGACAGTTGAAGGATGACTTGAACCCGGACATATAAAATGGCACCCTTAATATTTTTTTTGAGCACGAAGATACGACCCTTTGACTACGACCCTTGGGTCTGTTTTCACATGGGCCCTTAAGGTCCCTCCTCCATATCTGAGGTGGTTCGTGCCGTCGTGCTCAAGGGTCGTACTGTCGCGTTTGAGGGTCGTACTGCCGCGATCGAAGGTGGTACGTCACGCCGCGGGATCTTAAACCTTCACGTTCATTGGTCGTAGCGTCGCGTACGTTGAAGGGTCGCACGTCATTCTCAAGGGTCGTCCCGTCGCCCTCACTGCACAGTGGTCGCCCCGTCGCCCTCACTGCATAGTGGTCGTTCCGTCGCCCTCACTGCACAGTGGTCGTTTCGTCGCCCTCACTGCACAGTGGTCGTTCCGTCGCCCTCACTGCACATTGGTCGCCCCGGCGCCCTCACTGCACATTGGTCGCCCCGGCGCCCTCACTGCACAGTGGTCGTCCCGTCGCCCTCACTGTGTCAGAGATGGAGGGAACAAGAAGCGGGAGACCGGTCTCCTTGTTCCTTCCACTACTCTCTCTCTCTCGCGCACACACACACACACACACACACACACACATATATATATATATATATATATATATATATATATATATATATATATATATATATATATATATATATATATATATCGCCTGGTGCTCTCCAACAGCATGGACTCGAACCCAGGACCTTTGCGTGGTGATTGGGAACCGCTCGGCTATGATCATAGCCGAGCGGTTCACGTTCCCAGCTACCACGCAAAGGTCCCGGGTTCGAGTCCTTGCTGTTAGAGGGCATTATGTGTTCTATAAAAGTGCGCAATCATATGCACTATATTTGTGTGTGTGTGTATATATATAAGGGTAAAGGGGAAGAGTGGTTTGGGAATGTCTTGGGAGTAAAGTCAGGGGTTAGTGAGAGGACAAGAGCAAGGGAAGGAGTAGCACTCCTGAAATAGGAGTGGTGGGAGTGTGTGATCGAGTGTAAGAAAGTAAACTCTAGATTGATATGGGTAAAACTAAAAGTGGATGGAGAGAGATGGGTGATTATTGGTGCATATGCGCCTGGGCATGAGAAGAAAGATCATGAGAGGCAAGTGTTTTGGGAGCAGCTGAGTGAGTGTGTTAGGAGTTTTGATGCACGAGACCGGGTTATAGTGATGGATTACTTGAATGCAAAAGTGAGTGATGTGGCAGTTGAGGGAATAATTGGTGTACATGGGATGTTCAGTGTTGTAAATGGAAATGGTGAAGAGCTTGTAGATTTGTGTGCTGCACATGGACTGGTGATGGGGAATACCTGGTTTAAAAAGAAAGATATACATAAGTATACGTATGTGAGTAGGAGAGATGGCCAGAGAGCGTTATTGGATTACGTGTTGATTGATAGGCGCGCGAAAGAGAAACTTTTGGATGTTAATGTGCTGAGAGGTGAAACTGGAGGGATGTCTGATCATTATCTAGTGGAGGGGAAGGTGAAGATTTGTAGAGGTTTTGAGAATAGAAGAGAGAATGTTGGAGTGAAGAGAGTGGTGAGAGTAAGTGAGCTTGGGAAGGAGACTTGTGTGAGGAAGCACCAGGAGTACTGAATGGAAAAAAGTGAGAACAAAGGACGTAAGGGGAGTGGGGAGGAATGGGATGTATTTAGGGAAGCAGTGATGGCTTGCGCAAAAAAAGCTTATGGCATGAGAAGCGTGGGAGGTGGGCAGATTAGAAAGGGTAGTGAATGGTGGGATGAGGAAGTAAGATTATTAGTGAAAGAGAAGAGAGAGGCATTTGGACGATTTTTGCTTGGAGATAATGCAAATGAATGGGATATGTATAGAAGAAAGTGGCAGGAGGTCAAGAGAAGGGTGCACGAGGTGAAAAAGAGGGCAAATGAGAGTTGGGGTGAGAGAGTATCATTAAATTTCAGGGAGAATAAAAAGATGTTTTGGAAGGAGGTAAATAAAGTGCGTAAGACAAGGGAACAAATGGGAACTTCAGTGAAGGGGGCAAATGGGGAGGTGATAACAAGTAGTGGTGATGTGAGAAGGAGATGGAGCGAGTATTTGAAGGTTTGTTGAATGTGTTTGATGATAGAGTGGCAGATATAGGGTGTTTTGGTCGAGGTGGTGTGCAAAGTGAGAGGGTTAGGAAGAATGATTTGGTAAACAGAGAAGAGGTAGTAAAAGCTTTGCGGAAGATGAAAGTCAGTAAGGCTGCGGGTTTGAATGGTATTGTAGTGGGATTTATAAAAAAAAAGGGGGGGGGGGGTGATTGTATTGTTGACTGGTTGGTAAGGTTATTTGATGTATGTATGACTCATGGTGAGGTGCCTGAAGATTGGCGGAATGCTTGCATAGTGCCATTGTACAAAGGCAAAGGGGATAAAAGTGAGTGCTCAAATTACAGAGGTATAAGTTTGTTGAGTATTCCTGGGAATTATATGGGAGGGTATTGATTGAGAGGGTGAAGGCATGTACAGAGCATCAGATTGGGGAAGAGCAGTGTGGTTTCAGAAGTGGTAAAGGATGTGTGGATCAGGTGTTTGCTTTGAAGAATGTATGTGAGAAATGCTTAGAAAAGCAAATGGATTTGTATGTTGCATTTATGGATCTGGAGAAGGCATATGATAGAATTGATAGAGATGCCCTGTGGAAGGTATTAAGAATATATGGTGTGGGAGGCAAGTTGTTAGAAGTAGTGAAAAGTTTTCATCGAGGATGTAAGGCATGTGTACGTATAGGAAGAGAGGAAAGTGATTGGTTCTCAGTGAATGTAGGTTTGCGGCAGGGGTGTGTGATGTCTCCATGGTTTTTGATTTGTTCATGGAAGGGGTTGTTAGGGGGGTGAATGCAAGGCTTTTGGAAAGAGGGGCAAGTATGCAGTTTGTTGTGGATGAGAGAGTTGGGAAGTGAGTCAGTTGTTGTTCGCTGATGATACAGCGCTGGTGGCTGATTCGGGTGAGAAACTGCAGAAGCTGGTGACTGAGTTTGGTAAAGTGTGTGAAAGAAAAAAGCTGAGAGTAAATGTGAATAAGAGCAAGGTTATTAGGTACAGTAGGGTTGAGGGACAAGTGAATTGATTGGAGATAAACTAGAGGAAGTGAAGTGTTTTAGATATCTGGGAGTGGATCTGGCAGCGGATGGAACCATGGAAGCGGAAGTGAATCATAGGGTGGGGGAGGGGGCGAAAGCTCTGGGAGCGTTGAAGAATGTGTGGAAGTGGAGAACATTATCTCGGAAAGCAAAAATGGGTATGTTTGAAGGAATAGTGGTTCCAACAATGTTATATGGTTGCGATGCGTGGGCCATAGATTGAGTTGTGAGCTGGAGGGTGGATGTGCTGGAAATGAGATGTTTGAGGACAATATGTGGTGTGAGGTGGTTTGATCGAGTAAGTAATAATAGGTTAAGAGAGATGTGTGGTAATAAAAAGAGTGTGGTTGAGAGAGCAGGAATGGTTGTTTTGAAATGGTTTGGTCACATGGAGAGAATGAGTGAGGAAAGATTGACCAAGAGGATATATGTGTCGGAGGTGGAGGGAACGAGGAGAAGTGGGAGACCAAATTGGAGGTGGAAAGATGGAGTGAAAAAGATTTTGAGTGATCGGGGCCTGAACATGCAGGAGGGTGAAAGGCGAGTAAGGAATAGAGTGAATTGGAACGATGTAGTATACCGGGGTCGACGTGCTGTCAGTGGATTGAACCAGGGCATGTGAAGCGTCTGGGGTAAATCATGGAAAGTTCTGTGGGGGCCTGGATGTGGACAGGGGAGCTGTGATTTCGGTGCATTATTACATGACAGCTAGAGACTGAGTGTGATCGAATGTGGCCTTTGTTGTCTTTTCCTAGCGATACCTCGCGCACATGAGGGGGGAGGGGTTGTTATTTCTTGTGTGGCGGGGTGGCGATGGGAATGAATGAAGGCAGACAGTATGAATTATGTACATGTGTATATATGTATATGTCTGTGTGTGTATGTATAAGTATACGTTGAGATGTATAGGTATGTATACGTGTGTGTGTGGACGTGTATGTATATACATGTGTATGTGGGTGGGTTGGGCCATTCTTTCGTCTGTTTCCTTGCGTTATCTCGCTAACGCGGGAGACAGCGTCAAAGCAAAATGATAAATGAATAAAACAATATTTATATATATATATATATATATATATATATATATATATATATATATATATATATATATATATATATTTCATTTCATTTTGCTTTGTCTCCCGCGTTTTAGGTATACTCAGGGTATACTTCACCTCCAAATCTACTCTAGGTATGCTCCAGGTATACCTCCCGCGCTCTAGGTATACGCCAGGTATACTTCACGTCCAAGACTACTCTAGATAAACTGTAGTTATACTCTCGATACACTCTGAGTATACTCTCTATACACTCTGGGTATACCCTCAATACACTCTGGGTATACTCTCAATACACTCTGGGTATACTCTCAATACACTCTGCGTATACTCTATACACACTAGGTATACTCTCAATACACTCTAAGTAAACTCTCAATACACTAGGTATACTCTCGATTCACACTAGTTATACTCTCAATACACTCTAGGTATACTCTCAATACACTCTAGGTATACTCTCAATACACTCTGGATATACTCTCGATACACTCTAGGTATATTCTGAATACACTCTAAGTATACTCTCAATACACTCTAGATATACTCTCGATACACTCTAGATATACTCTCGATACACTTCAGGTATACTCTCAATGCAATCTCTGTATACTCTCAATACACTATGGGTATACTCTCGATATACCCCGAGTATCCTCTTAATACACTCTGGGTATACCCCGGGTATACTCCCTGTGTTCCTGAGTGCGAGAGGTTATTACCTTGGTGTGCAAGGCGCCTCGTAGGCCCTGTGGTATTTTGCATACATATTGCATTTTGATCCGCGGGTCTGCCTCCCAATGAGTAACCATTTTAGGGACTTTATCCCACGTGATGTCCCGTGTTGGGCTGAGTTGATCCCAGGGTCTCTGGTCCGATGCCCAGGTACCCAACCTGCTACCTTCCAGGTCCTGCCAGCCAGCCGCCAGGTCCTGAATGAACCACTTGTACCTGGACCTGTTGCTGCTTGGTAGTCAGTCTCGGATACTACTACCAGGTACCACCTGGTATTCTGCCTTGCCACCTGGGAACCACCTACGGTGACCACCTGACAACCTTCCAGTGCCACCTGACTACCACCACTACCATCTGACAACTACCACTACCCCCTAACAACCTCTAGTACCACCTAACAACCTCCAGTTCACCTAACAACCCTCAGTACCAACTATCTATCTATCTATCTATCTATCTATATATATATATATATTTTTTTTTTCATACTATTCGCCATTTCCCGCGATAGCGAGGTAGCGTTAAGAACAGAGGACTGGGCCTTTGAGGGAATATCCTCACCTGGCCCCCTTCTCTGTTCCTTCTTTGGAAAAATTAAAAAAAAAAAACGAGAGGGGAGGATTTCCAGCCCCCCGCTCCCTTCCCTTTTAGTCGCCTTCTACGACACGCAGGGAATACGTGGGAAGTATTCTTTCTCCCCTATCCCCAGGGAATATATATATATATATATATAAACACACACAGACACCCATACATGTATATATACATACATACACTTACACAAACATATACATATATGCACATGTACATATTCATCCTTGCTCGCCTTCATCCATTTCCGTCGCTACCGTGTGGTTTACTCTGTAATTTAGAGAGCCTCACTTGCTCTAGGCCTCTCCAGACCCCAGCCCCCGAGTCTGTAGGGTGTACGCTGGGCTGGAAGGGGTTGTGAAGCTGCTCACGCCAAGTCTATCCTGTTACTTATATTTGTCAGGAAGGCTTTTGAAGTGAGTATTATCTCTTATCTAAACACGCCTATGAAATCACTTGCCCGTGACAGACAGGCTTTTATAAGCATTCCTAACAGGAATTTTATTGACACCCTTTATGAGAATGTTTTGGTATATATATATATATATATATATATATATATATATATATATATATATATATATATATATATATATATATGATAAAAATGGTGTGTGTGTGTGAAGTTGTTTGGCTGAAAATATGAGCTTTCAGTGAATGACTGAATCACGCACCCTCAGCCCGAAGGTGTGTGTGTGTGTGTGTGTGTGTGTGTGTGTGTGTGTGTGTGTAGAATATCTTACAGATCTCTCGCATGAAGGACTGTGTCAGGCACATCATAAATCACAGATCCCCCGCTGGAGGACTTGATAGATTGGAGGAGGGTTTAGTTGTGGGAATGGATGGCGTCGAGGAGGACAGCACCAACAGTAGTGGCAGTAGTAGTGAGCGTGTTGGTACGAGACATAGTCTTTGAGGGTAATTACCACGGCAGGAGGACCCTGGTATGATGGTGAGGAGGGAGGGAGGGAGGAGGAGGAGGTCGTCCCCCTGCCGCTGTCGTCGTCGGCTCCCCTCCTCCTCTTCCTCCTCCTCCCCTCCTTCTTCAGCAGGAACCCCGAGCTCCTCTCTCTGATCTCCTGGACTACTGAGGTATATAGACCCATGATTTATCTCATCTGTTTACCTGTTTACCTGTCGTCGTCGGCCTCCTCCTCCTCCTCCTCCTCCTCCTGCAGCAGGAACACTGAGGTCCTCTCTCTGATCTGATCTCCTCTGTTTACCTGACTTTATTATCATTATTCCCCTCGTCCACCTCTCATTATGGCCAGCAGGGCGCGACAGTCCGGGAGGTGTGGGCTTGTGTGTCTTGAAGCCTTGTCTCTCGGGCGACGCGACGCGACGCGATGCTCCTGACGCCCTCAGCATTTTCCTACTTGGAGTTTGATATGTTTTTTCTCCTTTCTTGCAGGAGTGCGGGCGGCGTGGGCGTGTTAGAGATGGAGGGCGGGGCGTTCTAGTGCCGCCCTGGAGACCACGCCAGCAGCAGCAGACCCTTGCCAGTGGTGTCACAGTGAGCGGTTCTCAGTGCCGTGGGGGCCGGGCAAGGGCCTCCAGGGCTGCCCACAGTGTCGTGCTAAAGTGTGGTGGTGGCCATTGTGGTGGTGGCAGTGTGGTGGTGGCAGTGTTGGTGGTGACAGTGTGGTGCGCGAGTGTGGTGGTGCGTGCAAGGAGCAGTGATGCACCGACATGATGTGTGAGCAATGCCGCCTCGGGGAGGAGGGGGACGCAGGCGACCCCTCCAGTCCCGCTGCCCCCGTGCCGCCCTGCCCCTGTTGCTGCTGCTGCTGCTGCCGGGGACACCGACGGGACGTGGCAGCGCCGCCCCAACTGCTCCTCACCGCCAGAAGAGCAGGGGCGAGAGTGGCAAGTGCAGTGGGCAGTGCCAGTGGCCAGTGTGGCACCGCCACAGTTGGTGCTAGAACAGTGAGGGCCCCGGGCAGGACTCAGACGTGGCCGACCATGCTAGCGCTCCTGCTGGCTCTCGTCCTGTGCCCCGCCACTTGCGAGTACGTGCGGGAGTTCGAAGTATCGGAGGGCGTGGCCATAGGGACCAACATCGGTTACATCGGCGACAGTAACCCCGGGCAGCCGGAGCCGCCGCCGCCGCCATACCTGATAGTGCCGGTGCCGGGCAGTGCCGTAGACTCAGACCTCAGGATCGAGGAGGACACTGGCGAGATCAAGACCAAGGTCGTGCTGGACCGCGAACTGAGGTCCTCTTACTCCCTGGTAGCCATCCCACACTCGGGCGAGAATATCCGAGTTCTCATCAAGGTGAAGGACGAGAACGACAACGCCCCAGCCTTCCCTTCAGCCGTCATGAACATCGAATTCCCAGAGAACACCCCGCGGGACGTCAAGCGCACGCTGGCGCCGGCCCGCGACAAAGACCTCGGCATCTTCAACACTCAGCGTTATCGTATTGTGTCCGGTAATGTCAACAATGCTTTCCGCCTCTCCTCGCACCGCGAGAGAGACAGCGTCCTCTACCTCGACCTGCAGATCAACGGTTTCCTGGACCGTGAGACCACGGCGTTCTATTCGCTGTTGATTGAGGCGTGGGACGGTGGCTCGCCTCCCCTGAAGGGATCCATGACAGTCAACATCACCATTCAGGACGTCAACGACAACCAACCCATCTTCAACCAGAGTCGCTACTTCGCCACGGTGCCGGAGAACGCCACGATCGGCACGTCGGTTCTTCAGGTCTTGGCTACCGACACGGACGCCGGTGACAACGGCCGGATCACCTACTCCATCAACCGTCGCCAGAGCGACCGTGAAAACATGTTCCAGATCGACCCTAAGTCAGGGGTCATCTCCGTCAACCGGCCTCTGGACTTCGAGACGAAGGAGGTCCACGAGCTGGTGGTGGTGGCCCGCGACAACGGCGACCAGCCCCAGGAGACCACCGCCTTCGTGTCCATCCGCGTCATCGATGTTAACGACAACCAGCCCACCATCAACCTCATCTTCCTGTCGGACGACGCGACGCCCAAGATATCCGAGGACGCGCAGCCCGGCGAGTTCGTGGCGCGCATCTCCGTGAACGACCCTGACTCGAAAGAGGAATATGCCAACGTGAGCGTGACCCTGGAGGGTGGGGAGGGCCACTTCGACCTGACTACCCAAGACAGCATCATCTACCTGATGGTGGTGTCGCGGCCGCTGGACCGGGAGCTGAAGCCCAACTACACGCTGGTGGTGTTCGCCACGGACATGGGCAACCCGCCGCTCCACGCTTCGCGCAAGTTCGACTTGCAAGTGACGGACATGAACGATAATGCCCCCGAGTTCGACCAGACTGTGTACTACGCCAATGTGCTGGAGGTGGCAGACCCGGGCACCTCTGTGTTCCAGCTGTCGGCGCTGGATCGAGACGAAGGGAACAATTCCGTGATCACGTACTCGATTCGAGACACACCAGAGACTCACTCGGACTGGTTCCAGATCGACTCTCGGACGGGGCTGATCACGACGCGGACGCACGTGGACTGCGAGACGGAGCCGGTGCCTCAGATAACCGTCATAGCCACGGACGCTGGGTCGCCGGCACTCTCGTCGTCCGCCACCGTTAAGGTCACCATCCGCGACGTGAACGACAACGAACCCATCTTCGACCAGAGCTTCTACAACGTCTCCGTCCAGGAGTCGGAGGCCGTGGCCAACTGCATATTAAAGGTAAGACTTCCATTGTATGATACAACGAGACGTGGACGGGGTGACCCCGACCGTCCGTACGGCCGTGAGGTGCTAAAGTGTGGCGGACGGACGGCGGCGGTAGTGGCTCTCTCTCGGACAGCCGTGTCTGGGGCCGGTATTGGAGGAGCAGTGGGGTGGGGGGGTTCAGCCATCCCGTGTGGGAGGCATTGCTCCTTCCTCACCCCCCTCACACACACACACACACACACACACACACACACACACACCCAGAGTGCCAGCCAGGGGCGCCCCCATAGCCATGGCCGGTACCCGGCAAGGGGCTTTTGGAAGATCCCGGTAAATTAAGTAGCCAGAGGAGCCGTGGTAGGTCGTCCCCCGGAGTCCGACAGTGGAGGCCCCCGGAGTAATCGGTCACGCTTCCCTCTGAGCAAATTACAAATGTAATCTCTCGGGTCATCATTACTTTGCCGGGAGATTACGGTGGAATGGTTAAAGGCCAGATGTTCGTACCCTAGGGTGACCATAGTTTCATATGGCTGTTTAGTGAAGTCATTCTTTCCGTTGGTATTATTGATGACATCGGCGGAGTCAAAGGTATCCAGGGTGCGTTGCGGGAGGCGGGGCTTGTGGCAGGTCGGTCGGTGATTGGTGGAGGCGTCGTGTCACATCGCCAGGGGGGCGGCCGACATCCCGCTCGGCGCTGCCTACCTCCCCTTTCCACAATGGATCGTCCAATACCTTACAGATTTCGCTCTTAAATCACGCCGGCATAAGGCAGGTGCTTCGGGTATGGCGCGGGAGGGAGGGAGAGGAGGGGGGGTAATGGGCGGCGGCGGTCGTAAATATGTGCGTCATGATGGAGGGCAGGAGAGCGGGAGGAGAGGAGAGAGAGAGGAGGCCACCTCGCCCCGCCACCACCACCGGCAGCACCAGACCCGTCTTTGTTGGGGCGCGCGGGGGGGACCCGCCGTCACGAGCACGCTGTAATATTGAGTGTTTACAAACTACCGACATGAGGGACGCACGGCACCCGGTCCTCCGCCTCCTCCTCCCGCCGCCGCCGACCCCCACACCCAGCTCCTGCCCGGCTCCCCTGAGGGAGGGACTCTAACACCACCCATGTCCCAAACCAACCAATACCCATAACACTCCCTCGTCCTTCCTCGTTCTTCCCACCGCCGGTCATTTACGGAGTTCTGATCTCTCTCTCTCTCTCTCTCTCTCTCTCTCTCTCTCTCTCTCTCTCTCTCTCCCCGCCGACCTCACGTCCTACCCTTCCGACTCGAGATTCCTCCTGCTGCCCCCCCTCTCCCCCTCCCTCACCACCAACCCTCCCCCGGGCGCCACCCGTCGCACCCCGCCCGCCCGCCAGAGAGAGAGAGAGAGAGAGAGAGAGAGAGAGAGAGAGAGAGAGAGAGAGAGAGAGAGAGAGAGCGCTGCTGCTGCTGCTGCCCGACGACGCCCGCCGCCCTCCCTCCCTCCACCCTGTAACGAAAACGTTACTGCCAATTTATCAGTGACACGTGACGACTTCTTCTCTCAGGGGGTTATCATCACATTTTCCCCCCAGCGTGTCCGGACGCGCCCCGCCAGCGCCTCGCAGGAGATGCCTGTGCCAACTCAGGAGACACTGTGCCGTAGCGGCGGCGGCGCCGCTGACGACGCCCCCCGTGTCACCTCTGGCTTAGCCGTCATGCAGCGTAGAGCATGACCCTTCCAGGAGGATTTACCATAGCTCCTTTTTCCTCGGTTTCCCCATCATCAGGTGTTAGTTACTTTTGGTCACAAACATGGCAGTTGAGCACCTCTTCCCATTAATAGTGTGAGTGTGATGATAGCCTTATTACCTTGGGGTCAGAATTGTTTACTAGGAGTCGCATGACCGCTCATGCTATTTTCTCATGATATTCTTTTTTTTTTTTTCTTAGCTTCTGTAGGATTTCAGAAGCACCTGTCACAGTCCCCCCCTAATGACACTTTGCAAATCCAATCAAGAAGTGTTTAGCATACACTCATAGGAGCGCTTATCACGACCAACCGACCAGCCTCCTCCTCCCCATGGCACTTGTGTGTCTGCCCTGTGGCTGAGTCTGTCGTGGCTTTCATGCACCTAGCGCGTCTCATGGCCTCCCCCTTTCTGTATGCTATTCATCACGACTCTCTCAAGTGCTTTCGATCTATGCTTTGAAGTTCTGTCTATCGTGAACGTCACACTGCAAGCCCTGCCTGCTTGATTAAACACCTTCCACACCTCATTTATACAGGAGGGACGCCAGCATTGGTGAGCGCAAGTAGTGTGTGTGTGTGTGTGTGTGTCTTCCGTACTGTACACCATCATGTTCGCTATGGGAGATGGACGCCATCATACAGACTCTCATCTTCCACTACGGACTTATTTTTCGCCTCGCCCTTGACACTCGGCCGACCGTATTGTGACACGAAGCTAAGTGGGTCAGATCAGAGGGGCGCCCCCTGGTGCAGTGGGGGAAACAAAAGATAAGAAGCAGCACAGAAGGCGCTGCCCCTACAACAGAGGGATATGGGAAGGAGAGATAACAAAAGAGTCAGCAGACAAACAAATACAAAATACAAACAAACAATAGGCATCCTCCGACGGAGAGAGAGATAAAGCAAACAAAACAAAAAAAGAGGCGAGAGAGACGTAACAAAAATCCTACGATGAGAGAGAGAGAGAGAGAGAGAGAGAGAGAGAGAGAGAGAGAGAGAGAGAGAGAGAGAGAGAGAGCTCTGTGCCATCACATATGTTCAAGACACAGGTGTCAGAATCATATACCCTTCAGGATGGAACTGTCCCATCATTTACCACACTCGAGGGAGGTGGGGGGGACTAACGTGTGCTCAAAAGGGATACAGTACAATTGTAGGGAGGCTTCTGATAATGCATTACTGAGAGTTGTTCTCCTTTTTTCTGTGCATGATACACGTTGCTATATATATATATATATATATATATATATATATATATATATATATATATATATATATATATAATGTATTATTTTTTTATTATACTTATTCGCTGTCTCCCGCGTTAGCGAGGTAGCGTAAGGAAACAAACGAAAGAACGGCCCAACCCACCCACATACACATGTCTATACATAAACGCCCACACACGCACATATACATACCTATAAATTTCAACGTATACATGCATATACATACACAGACCTATGTACATGTTCATACATGCTGCCTTCATCCATTCTCGTCGCCACTCTGCCACTTATGAAATGGCACCCCCCTCCCCCCATGCGCGCGCTCGAGGTAACGCTAGGAAGAGACAACAAAGGCCAGATTCGTTCACACTCAGTCTCTAGCTGTCATGTATAATGCACCGAAACCACGGCTCCTTTCCACATCCAGGCCCCAAAAAACTTTCCATAGTTTACCACCATAAGCTTCACATGCCCTGGTTCAATCCATTGACAGCATGTCGAACCCGGTATACCACATCGTTCCAATTCACTCTATTTCTTGCACGCCTTTCACCCTCCTGTATGTTCAGGCCTCGATCGCTCAAAATCTTTTTCACTTCATCCTTCCACCTCCAATTTGGTCTCCCACTTCTCGTTCCCTCCACTTCTGATACATATATCTTCTTTGTCAATTTTTCCTCATTCATTCTCTCCTTGTGACCAAATCATTTCAGTACATCCTCTTCTGCTCTCTCAACCACACTCATTTTACTACCACACATCTCTCTAACCCTTTCATTACATACTCGATCAAACCACCTCACACCAGATATTGTCTTCAAACATTTCATTTCCCACACATCCAACCTCCTCCGCAAAACCCTATCTATAGCCCATGCCTTGCAACCATATACATCGTTGGAACCACTATTCCTTCAAACATACCCATTTTTGCTCTCCGAGATAACGTTCTCGCCTTCCACACATTCTTTAACGCTCTCAGAAACTTCGCCCACTCCACACCCCGTGACTCACTTCCGCTTCCATGGTTCCATCCTCTGCCAAATCCACTCCCAGATATCTAAAACACTTCACTTCCTCCAGTTTTTCTCCATTCAAACTTACCTCCCAATTGACTTGTCCTTCAACCCTACTGTACCTAATAACCTTGCTCTTATTCACATTTACTCTCAGCTTTCTTCTTTCACATACTTTACCAAGTTCAGTCACCAACTTCTGCAGTTTCTCACATCAATCATCCACCAGCGCTGTATCATCAGCGAACAGCAACTGACTCACTTCCCAAGCCCTCTCATCCACAACAGACTGCATACTTGCCCCTCTCTTCAAAAGTCTTGCATTCATCTCCCTAACAACCCCATCCATAAACAGATTAGAGAACCATGGAGACACCACGCACCCCTGCCGCAAACCGACATTCACTGGGAACCAATCATTTTCCTCTCTTCCTACTCGTACACATGCCTTACATCCTCGATAAAAACTTTTCACTGCTTCTAGCAACTTACCTATATATATATATATATATATATATATATATATATATATATATATATATATATATATATATATATATATATATATTTTTTTTTTTTTTTTCATACTATTCGCCATTTCCCGCGATAGCGAGGTAGCATTAAGAACAGAGGACTGGGCCTTTGAGGGAATATCCTCACCTGGCCCCCTTCTCTGTTCCTTCTTTTGGAAAATTAAAAAAAAAAAAAAAAAAAAAAAAAAAAAAAAAAACGAGAGGGGAGGATTTCCAGCCCATATATATATATATATATATATATATATATATATATATATATATATATATATATATATATGTCTATATATATATTCATTTATTTATTTATGCTTGGGGGGAGTGGGTTGTCATTTCATGGGTGGCGGGGTGGCGACGGGAATGAATGAAGGCAGCAAGTATGAATTATGTACATGTGTGTATACGTATATGTCTGTGTATGTATATACATGTGTGTGTGCGGGTGGGTTGGGCCATTCTTTCGTCTGTTACCTTTGCGCTACCTTGCTAACGCGGGAGACAGCAAGAAAGTATAATAGATGTAAATGATATATAAGTTGATTTATACTTTGATCAACGGGTCTATATATATATATATATATATATATATATATATATATATATATATATATATATATATATATATATATATATTTGGGTGTCCCCAAAAAATGTACTCACTTTTTGACACACTATAACTCACTGAACAGTCGGATCTGAAAGAAGAAAAAAAAATGAATGAGTTGTAGGGTGTCAAAAAGTGAATACGTATTTTGGGGACACCCAAATATATATATATATATATATATATATATATATATATATATATATATATATATATATATTATCCCTGGGGATAGGGGAGAATGAATACTTCCCACGTATTCCCTGCGTGTCTTAGAAGGCGACTAAAAGGGGAGGGAGCGTGGGGCTGGAAATCCTCCCCTCTCTTTTTTTTTTTTTTTAATTTACCAAAAGAAGGAACAGAGAAGGGGGCTAGGTGAGGATATTCCCTCAAAGGCCCAGTCCTCTGTTCTTAATGCTACCTCGCTAACGCGGGAAATGACAAATAGTTTGAAAGAAAGAAAAGATATATATATATATATATATATATATATATATATATATATATATATATATATATATATATATATATATGTTTATCCCTGGGGATAGGGGATTAAGAATACTTCCCACGTATTCCCTGCGTGTCGTAGAAGGCGACTAAAAGGGGAGGGAGCGGGGGGCTGGAAATCCTCCCCTCTCGTTTTTTTTTTTTTTTTAATTTTCCAAAAGAAGGAACGGAGAATTGGGCCAGGTGAGGGTGTTCCATCAAAGGCCCAGTCCTCTGTTCTTAGTGCTACCTCGCTAACGCGGGAAATGGCGAATAGTTTAAAAAAAAATATATATATATATATATATATATATATATATATATATATATATATATATATATATATGGGGTGTTCGTTCTCAGAGTGAATTATTAAGTTGAGGATATCAGACCAGCACTCCAGGAATCACAGATGAAGATAGCAGACCAGTGCTACAAATATCACAGATGAAGATAGCAGACCAGTGCTACAAATATCACAGATGAAGATATCAGACCAGTGCTACAAATATCACATATGAAGATAGCAGACCATTGCTACAAATATCACATGAAGATAGCAGACCAGTGCTACAAATATCACAGATGAAGATAGCAGACCAGTGCTACAAATATCACAGGTAAAGATAGCAGACCAGTGCTACAAATATTACAGATGAAGATAGCAGACCAGTGCTACAAATATCACATATGAAGATATCAGACCAGTGCTACAAATATCACAGATGAAGATAGCAGACCAGTGCTACAAATATCACAGATGAAGATAGCAGACCAGTGCTACAAATATCACAGGTGAAGATAGCAGACCAGTGCTACAAATATCACAGATGAAGATAGCAGACCAGTGCTACAAATATCACAGATGAAGATAGCAGACCAGTACTACAAATATCACATATGAAGATAGCAGACCAGTGGTACAAATATCACATATGAAGATAGCAGACCAGTGCTGCGAATATCACATATGAAGATAGCAGACCAGTGCTACAAATATCACATATGAAGGTAGCAGACCAGTGCTACAAATATCACATATGAAGATAGCAGACCAGTGCTACAAATATCACATATGAAGATAGCAGACCAGTGCTACAAATATCACATATGAAGATAGTAGACCAGTACAATATTATAGATGAAGATATCAGAGCAGCAGCGGTCCAGGAGATCGCACTGAAGATGGTGTCGGGTTGAGAACTATATTATACACCACCTGCCTCTTTTGTCGTACACAAACGACTCATAATTGCTTCTTCCTGACTGCCCACGATTCACTTAACCACTTCTTTTTACGTGCCTTGGGTAGTTAGACCTCCTTCTCTCTTTGCTTGTCAGGGGCAAAGTGTTGGTTCCTCTTTGGCCACACATGGGTCTTCATATGGTCTGCCTCGGAAGATGGTCCGTGGAGGGTCCGTCTCGAAGTGTCTTCGTGTGGTTCGTGTATTTGTCCTCTACAGTCCTCATGTGTCTGTAGGTGGGTTATTAACCTTGTCCAATATACAAATTTAAGTTTAATATATCTTTTATTACCAGGATATGATATATATATATATATATATATATATATATATATATATATATATATATATATATATATATATATATATATCCCTGGGGATAGGGGAGAAAGAATACTTCCCACGTATTCCCTGCGTGTCGTAGAAGGCGACTAAAAGGGGAGGGAGCGGGGGGCTGGAAATCCTCCCCTCTCACTTTTTTTTTTTTTTTTCCAAAAGAGGGAACAGAGAAGGGGCCCAGGTGAGGATATTCCCTCAAGGGCCTAGTCCTCTGTTCTCAACGCTACCTCGCTAATGCGGGAAATGGCGAATAGTATGAAAGAAAGAAAGATATATATTCCTATGAGTCCACGGGGAAAATGAAACACGACAAGTTCCCAAGTGCACTTTCGTGTAATAATCACACCATCAGGGGAGACACAAGAGAGAAATATAACAGTCAGTTGATATACATCGAAGAGATGATGTGATTATAACACGAAAGTGCACTTGGGAACTTTTCGTGTTTCATTTTCCCCGTGGACTCATAGGAATATCTTGATCACGCGCAAATTGTGATCCTTTACAATATATATATATATATATATATATATATATATATATATATATATATATATATATATATATATATATATATATGTATATATATATATATATATATATATATATATATATATATATATATATATATATATATATATATATATATATATGAGTGCGGAAAGATTGACCAAGAGGATATATGTGTCGGAGGTGGAGGGAACGAGGAGAAGTGGGAGACCAAATTGGAGGTGGAAAGATGGAGTGAAAAAGATTTTGTGTGATCGGGGCCTGAACATGCAGGAGGGTGAAAGGCGGGCAAGGAATAGAGTGAATTGGATCGATGTGGTATACCGGGGTTGACGTGCTGTCAGTGGATTGAATCAGGGCATGTGAAGCGTCTAGGGTAAAGCATGGAAAGGTCTGTGGGGCCTGGATGTGGAAAGGGAGCTGTGGTTTCGGGCATTATTGCGTGACAGCTGGAGACTGAGTGTGAACGAATGGGGCCTTTGTTGTCTTTTCCTAGCGCTACCTCGCACACATGAGGGGGGAGGGGGATGGTATTCCATGTGTGGCGAGGTGGCGATGGGAATGAAGAGGGGCAGACAGTGTGAATTGTGTGCATGGGTATATATGTATGTGTCTGTGTGTGTATATATATATATGTACATTGAGATTTATAGGTATGTATATTTGCGTGTGTGTGTGTACATTGTGTATGGGGGTGGGTTGGGCCATTTCTTTCGTCTGTTTCCTTGCGCTACCTCGCAAACGCGGGAGACAGCGACAAAGGAAAAGAAAATATATATATATATATATATATATATATATATATATATATATATATATATATATATATATATATATCA
The DNA here is from genome assembly GCF_036320965.1 of Panulirus ornatus. Classification (NCBI taxonomy): domain Eukaryota; kingdom Metazoa; phylum Arthropoda; class Malacostraca; order Decapoda; family Palinuridae; genus Panulirus; species Panulirus ornatus. Next base: position 21,193,412 of record NC_092257.1, on the reverse strand, counting down.
CATAAGTGATAGAAATTATAGTTTCTTTTCTGTCTTATGATGAATGTTACCTCCTCCTCTTCAGTGTGTATACAAATGGTGTTATCACTGACAGAAGATTTGTTCTTCTGAGTTATATACGCATGCGTGTTGGCTCTTAACTACAAATCTTTTCTTTGGAGTTCTTTGCAGTGGGATTATCCATCTGTCGCAGACCATCTTAACTTTTTTTTTTTTTTTTTTTGAGATGTTACAGATCACAGTTTTGATGGTCTTTTTTCAGTGTCAGATTCCTGTGTTATTCATTGTCTCGTAGTGTCTTGGCCGTCGGGGTTAGGTGGGTACTGTCTCGCTCTCTCCGACATGTTTGTTGTCTCTGATGTCTCTCCAGGGTTATGGGCGATAGATATGGTTGTGCGGAGGAGGGTGGATGTGTTGGAAATGAGATGTTTGAGGACAATATGTGGTGTGATGTGGTTTGATCGAGTAAGTAATGAAAGGGTAAGAGAGATGTGTGGTAATAAAAAGAGTGTGGTTGAGAGCGCAGAAGAGGGTGTATTGAAATGGTTTGGTCACATGGAGAGAATGAGTGAGGAGAGATTGACAAAGAGGATATATGTGTCAGAGGTGGAGAAAACGAAGATAAATAGGAGGCCAAACTGGAGGTGGAAGGATGGAGTAAAAAAGATTCTGAGCGATCGGGGCCTGAGCATACAGGAGGGTGAAAGGCGTGCAAGGAATAGAGTGAATTGGAAGGATGTGGTATCCCGGGATCGACGTTCTGTCAATGGATTGAACCAGGGTATGTGAAGCATCTGGGATAAACCATGGAAAGTTTTGTGGGGCCTGGATGTGGAAAGGGAGCTGTGGTTTCGGTCCATTACACATGGCAGCTAGAGTCTGAGTGTGGACGAATGTGGCCTTTGTTGTATATATGTATATGTTTGTGTTTGTATATGTATGTATACGTTGAAATGTATAGGTATGTATATGTGCGTGTGTGGACGTTTTTGTATATACATGTGTATGTGAGTGGGTTGGTCCACTCGTTCGTCTTTTTCCTTGCGCTACCTCTCTAACGCGGGAGACAGCGACAAAGTATAATAAATGAATAAGTGAGTGTGTGTGTGTGTATATATATATATATATATATATATATATATATATATATATATATATATATATATATATATATATATATATATATATGTTATCCCAGGGGATAGGGGAGAAGGAATACTTCCCAGGTATTCCCTGCGTGTCGTACAAGGCGACTAAAAGGGGAGGGAGCGGGTGGCTGCAATTCCTCTCCTCCCGTTTTTCAATCTTTCAAAAGAAGGAACAGAGAAGGGGGCCAAGTGAGGATATTCCCTCAAAGGCTCAATCCTCTGTTCTTAGCGCAACCTCGCTAACGCAGGAAATGGCATATATATATATATATATATATATATATATATATATATATATATATATATATATATATATATATATATATATATATTTTTTTTTTTTTTTTTTTTTTTTCTTTTTTTCTTTCTTTTAAACTATTCGCCATTTCTAGCGTTAGCGAGGTAGCGTTAAGAACAGAGGACTGGGCCTTTTTTGGGATATCCTTACCTGGCCCCCTCTGTTCCTTCTTTTGGAAAATTAAAAAAAAAAAAACGAGAGGGGAGGATTTCCAGCACCCCGCTCCCTCCCCTTTTAGTCGCCTTCTACGACACGCAGGGAATACGTGGGAAGTATTCTTAATCCCCTATCCCCAGGGATATATATATATATATATATATATATATATATATATATATATATATATATATATATATATATATATATATATATATATTTATTTATTTATTTATGTATTTATTTATATCGAGATGGTTTAAAGGACTGAGGTGGTTATGGGATGGGAATGGAGGGAAGAAAGTGTTGGATAGGGTGGATAGAGACGGCAGTACTTGGGGATAGAGGATTGGAACACACAGGAATACCAGGTAACGGGATCGTATGCGCCTGGTCTATATAGATGGAGACGGAAGTGTGATGGTCATAGTGTGAAGGAATCTGAGATGGAGTGAGAGGTGGGGGTGTTTCTCAGCGTGAGGACATTTTGTTATTGTAGTTTTGTGTGCATGGTTGAGGAGAATGTTTACACACACACACACACACACACACACACACACACACACCTGGCTTAGGCTGGTATATATATATATATATATATATATATATATATATATATATATATATATATATATATATATATATATATATATAACGAATCCCACATAAATCTGGTCTTACATAATTGGCCGTATAATGTGTGTCAGTGTATGTAAATGCTATACACGAGGAGAGAGGGGAAAGTGACACTTACGATGATGGACGATAGAGACGAGATTGTGGTAATGATGCACTGTATTGTACCAGCAATACGTCATCCGCCTCGTAATTGGTCAGGCGCCTGATAGGGTCGTTCGGGTGGTGATGAGGAAGCATCGCCGGTTAATTGGTCATGTTGCAATGATCTGTGGTCGCGTGTGAAAAGTGAACTGGAAAACTAAATGTGCCAGCGGTAAGATGTAGTCTACACACACACACACACACACACACACACACACACATATATATATATATATATATATATATATATATATATATATATATATATATATATATATATATATATATATATATATATATATATATATATATATAAATATTCCTTAGATACAGCTACGTCTCTTGTTGTATATCAACTAGCTGTTCTGTTTCTTTCTTGTGTCTCCCCTGATGATGTGATTATTTCACGAAAGTGCACTTGGGAGCTTGTGTTTCATTTCCCCGTGGACTCATAGGAACATATATATACATAAATAAATGAATATATATATATATATATATATATATATATATATATATATATATATATATATATATATATATATATATATAAGCTCGCATGCATAAATTTGTTCATGATATAATGGACCATGAATACAAACTAGACCTATTGTTTGGTGCGCGCGCATGTGTGTGTGTGTGTGTGTGTGTGTGTGTGTGTGTGTGTGTGTGTGTTAGGATTAATATTGTCTTCCCCTTATCCAGATATATGATAATCCAACTGGGCGTGTGGTTAAGTGTGTCTTTGAGGTTATCATTAGCGTGTGAGGGCGATTAGGGAGATGACATGACCTGATTAGAGTGATCAGTGTGTAGAGGAAAGAGACATGATGGTGGTAGAGTGGTTAGTGTGGCGGGGAGAGTGACATGATGGTGGTAGAGTGATCATTGTGTAGGGGAGAGTAACATGATGGTGGTAGAGTGATCAGTGTGTAGGGGAGAGTGACATGAGTGAGGTAGAGTGGTTAGTGTGTAGGGGAGAGTGACATGAGTGAGATAGAGTGGTTAGTGTGGCGGGGAGAGTGACATGAGTGAGGTAGAGTGGTTAGTGTGTAGGGGAGAGTGACATGAGTGAGGTAGAGTGGTTAATGTGTAGAGGAAAGAGACATGAGTGGGTAGAGTGGTTAGTGTGTAGGGGAGAGTGACATGAGTGAGGTAGAGTTTTTAGTGTGTAGGGGAGCGTGACATGAGTGAGATAGTGTGTGATTAGTGTGTGATTTGAGTTTGACAGAGTGATGGGCGAGATAGATAGATAGATAGATAGAGATAGATAGATAGATAGATAGATAGAGATAGAGAGAGAGAGAGAGAGAGAGAGAGAGAGAGAGTGTACAACATGGTGGGTGTGGCAGAGTGGCTGTCGTGTGAGGGAGATAGACATGACCAGGTCAGTGTTGTCACCGTGTGAGTGACCTGACCTGCTGATCAGCGAGGGCGAATGACCATGGTGGAGAGGTAGACCAGGGCGAGGACGAACGAGACGAACGAGGTAGAATGACACTTGAGATGGACTGATCAGAGCAGCCCGAAGAAGAGAGGAGGGGTTGGTTGTGTGGGGGTGTGTGTGGGGGGGTTATATAAGACATGACCCGCAGGGGGGAGTGGGGGGGTAGAGGTAGAGCGATCCAGCCTGCGAGGTAGAGTGAGGACGACAGAGGCAGCAGCAGGACGACGAGGTGAGGGTGGAGGAGGGCAGAGCGAGGTAGAATGACACGAGCGTGTGTGTGTGTGTGTGGTGGAGGGGGTTGAGAGGGGGAGGTGAGTGTGTGTGTGTGTGTGTGTGTGTGTGTGACGGTGGCGGAGCGTGGGGGAAGGGGGAGCGCGCGCGCGCGGGGCCCCTGCGTAGCACAGTTGCCCGCTCATATTTTCCCGTAATAGCACATAATTTGAATACGTCTGTGTTTATGACACGTGGCCCAGGTGCTAATCACCCGATTGAGTTTACCGGCACTAGCATCGCCTCCCGCTCTCTCTCTCTCTCTCTCTCTCTCTCTCTCTCTCTCTCTCTCTCTCTCTCTCTCTCTCTCTCTCTCTCTCTCTCTCTCTCTCGCTTGGGAGAGAGAGAGAGAGAGAGAGAGAGAGAGAGAGAGAGAGAGAGAGAGAGAGAGAGAGAGAGGGAAAAAGCACGGAACGAAGGAAGGAGGAGGAGGAGGAGGAGGGGAAGATGATGATGATGGAGGAGGGAGGGGCGCGCTCGGCGGCCCGTCACTGTCTTAACTTGCGTAGTGGTGAAGGGGGGTGAAGGAGGTATAGTACGTTCCAGTTCAGTGTCGTCATATTCACCTTGGCACCTGGAATGTGTGTGGAAGCGCATTCCAGGTGGGTGAGGACTGAAAGAGTCCGGGGGTGTCCCCGGCAGGCCCACCGGGGGGGGCTTCTCCGGCCCCCTGATATTCCGGGGGTCTTCTCTTCGGCGGGAGGGAGGTCGGAAAGGAGGGCACCCCAGGAAGAGCATTGTGGGTAAAGGGGGGAGAGAGGATGGAGCACGGGAAGGAGGAAGATGGACGGAGGAAGCAGGAGGGAGGGAGTGAGGGAGGGAGGGAGAGGTGATGGTGTGGTGGAGGAGGCAAGACTGGAGCACAGGTATTCCGGGCGAAGACGCTCCGGGCGGGAGGTGGGACTGGGCGATTATGTTGGTGCTCCTGGTGCTGGTCGGTAGGTGCTGGTGGTGGTGGTGGTAGTGGCTGGTGCTGGTAGGTATGTGGTGTTAGGTGGTGGTGGCTGGTGCTGTTAGGTGGTGGTAGTAGGTGGTGGTGGTGGTGGCTGGTGCTGGTGGGTAGGTGGTGGTAGGTGGTGGTGGCTGGTGCTGGTAGGTAGGTGGTGTGGGCTGGTGCTGGTAGGTAGGTGGTTGTAGGTAGTGGTGGTGATGGTAGGTGGTGGTGGTAGTGGCTGGTGCTGTTAGGTGGTGGTGGTGGTGGCTGGTGCTGTTAGGTGGTGGTAGTAGGTGGTGGTAGGTGGTGTTGTTGGTATGGGAGTGTTAATGCTGGAAATTGTGTTGTTAGGATTGTAAGTGTTGTTGGTATGGGTGTGTTAATGTTGGAAATTGTGTTGTTGGGATTGTAAGTGTTGTTGGTATGGGTGTGTTAGTGTTGGAAATAGTGTTGTTGGGATTATAAGTGTTGTTGGCACTTGTGGTGGTAGTATATTGTCGGCAGTGGTGTTGGAAGTGGTGAAGTGGTTAGACCATGTTGTGACGGGGTTGTCACAAGAGGTGGTTGTGGTAGAGGTTGGTGTGAGGCTTAATGGTGTCAGTCGTGATGATGTAGTTGGAAATGAGGATGGCAGTGGTGGCCATAGGAGAGAGAGAGAGACATAGGGGCTGTAGTGGTGGTGGCAGACCCGTTCATGTTGGAAACAGTGGGTTGTGGTTGTGGTGGCAGTAGTGGTGAAGGGTATGGTAGCAGTGGTGGTGAAGGGTATTTGGTGATAGTGATGAAGAATATTGTGGAATAAGAGAATATATTTCAATAAAAAGTATGAAGAGGAAAAAATGGGTGGACGAGATGATCACTGGTAGACCCATATATGGGGGTCAGGTGGCTGGATGATGATGGGGTGTAGGGAAGGGGAAGGATGGGCTCTCTAGGTGAAGGGGACGAGGTGGCTGGATGATGATGGGGTGTAGGGAAGGGGGAGGATGGGCTCTCTAGGTGAAGGGGACAAGGTGGCTGGATGATGATGAGGTGTAGGGAAGGGGAGGATGGGCTCTCTAGGTGAAGGGGACAAGGTGGCTGGATGATGATGGGGTGTAGGGAAGGGGAGGATGGGCTCTCTAGGTGAAGGGGATAGGTGGCTGGATGATGATGGGGTGTAGGGAAGGGGAAGATGAACTCTCAAGGTGAAGGGGACGAGGTGGCTGGATGATGATGGGGTGTAGGGAAGGGGAGTGATGGGCTCTCAAGGTGAAGGGGACGAGGTGGCTGGATGATGATGGGGTGTAGGGAAGGGGAGGATGGGCTCTCAAGGTGAAGGGGACGAGGTGGCTGGATGATGATGGGGTGTAGGGAAGGGGAGTGATGGGCTCTCTAGGTGAAGGGGACGAGGTGGCTGGATGATGATGGGGTGTAGGGAAGGGGAGTGATGGGCTCTCTAGGTGAAGGGGACGAGGTGGCTGGATGATGATGGGGTGTAGGGAAGGGGAAGATGAACTCTCAAGATGAAGGGGACGAGGTGGCTGGATGATGATGGTCGGGAGCAGACGTGACGATGTGACCGAAGGGGAAGTGTGACGGGTGACGGGAGTGACGGAGAGTAACACTGTAGTGCCCCCACCCCCCACTCCAAACCCCCCCTTTCTCTCTTGAAGCTCCCCCTGTCATACCCTTCCCCCCTTCCCTCCCCTTCCCTTCCCTCCCATCACCGTTCCTAACCATCCCTGAACCCAGTTGCTCTTCTATCCCATCCCACTCCATCCCATGCCCCTCTACATTGTCCTCCCCCCCCCTTTGGGATATCCCCCACATCTCCCCCTACGTGTTTACACCCCCCCCCATACAGATGAGATGAGGCAGTAGACGCGCCAGCGTCGTGAAAATCGACCAATCAGGAGGCCAGATTCTTGACCCCCAGAGATGCCCTTGGGTCCCCCATGCACGTGTCGAAGGCTCGTAGTGGGCGCTGATTGGTTGGTCCAGAGGCGCACGGCGCAGCTCCCCTCACTTCCCTCCCTCCTCCTCCCCCTCTTCTCCTCTCCTCCTCCTTCCCCCCCTTCTCCTTTCCCCCAGAGACACCGCTCTCTTATTATTGGTTGGTTTCTGTAAACACGACGCCCCCCATCATTGGTCCGCTCTTGTCAAGGGCCAGAGATGTGATTTTGGTCCTCCCGTGTTGGTTATGGAGGAGGGAGGAAAGGAAGGAAGGAAGGGGGGGTTGTGACCACGGGAGGGGAGGAATGAAGGGAGGAAGGAAGGGGGTGACCTCGGGGGGGAGGAGGAGGTGGGGGCCCTTCAGTTTGATATTGCAAGCACCAGGCTATTAGACTAGAGGGGGGGGGGGGGGGGAGGGGGAGGAAGAAGAAGGGGGTGGTTGTACTTTCTCTCTCTCTCTCTCTCTCTCTCTCTCTCTCTCTCTCTCTGACTGGAGGGGGGAGGGGGAGAAGGGGGTGGTGGTTGTACACTCTCTCTCTCTCTCTCTCTCTCTCTCTCTCTCTCTCTCTCTCTCTGACTGGAGGGGGAGGGGGGGAGAAGGGGGTGGTGGTTGTACTTTCTACTCTCTCTCTCTCTCTCTCTCTCTCTCTCTCTCTCTCTCTCTCTCTCTCTCTCTCTCTCTATCTCTCTCTCTCTGACCGAAGGGGGGAGGGGGGAGAAGGGGTGGTTGTACTCTCTCTCTCTCTCTCTCTCTCTCTCTCTCTCTCTCTCTCTCTCTCTCTCTCTCTCTCTCTCTCTGACTGGAGAGGGGGAGAAGGGGGTGGTGGTTGTACTCTCTCTCTCTCTCTCTCTCTCTCTCTCTCTCTCTCTCTCTCTCTCTCTCTCTCTCTCTCTCTCTCCCCCCATCGTACGTAAATCATTGGTCTTCAGGGACGGGGATGTGTATTGGAATATATTAAGTTGCCGTGTTGTAAATTGTCAATGGTTTTATGTTGTAAATTGTCAATGGTTTTATGTTGTAAATTGTCAATGGTTTTATGTTGTAAATTGTCAATTGTTTTATGTTGTAAATTGTCAATGGTTTTATGTTGTAAATTGTCAATGGTTTTATGTTGTAAATTGTCAATGGTTTTATGTTGTAAATTGTCAATGGTTTTATGTTGTAAATTGTCAATGGTTTTATCTTTCCCAGAACCTGGACGTGTTTTTTTTTTACACTGGGGAGAATATTCTGATGGATATATTCTCCACTGGTAAATTAAAGTCTTGAATATTCTTTCCTTTTTTTTTTACATCGCGGTCGAGTATTGTGGGACTGTAAATTTTTGTTTTTTACTTATAATAATAAGGCTCTCTCTCGGCTGTAAATCTCTTTGCTATTGAACTTAAGCCCACAACTCAATCGACACCGTAAAACAGTTTTTATACGAGGGATACTTAAAGGTGGGTATTGTAAATATTGCTCTCCCTGGGGTTACGTCTCTGTGACACATGGCCTCTTATGTTACCAAGGCGACTATGAATAGTTCAGTGGCTCATTCATCTATAATGGTAAACCATTTGTAAAACAGTTTACTTATCCGAGGTTGTAAACAATTGACGTGTCCGTGGTTGTAAACAGTTTACTTGTCCGTGGTTGTAAACAACTTACGTGTCCGTGGTTGTAAACAATTGACGTGTCCGTGGTTGTAAACAGTTGACGTGTCCGTGGTTGTAAACAATTTGCGTGTCCGTGGTTGTAAACAATTTGCGTGTCCGTGGTTGTAAACAATTGACGTGTCCATGGTTGTAAACAATTTGCGTGTCCATGGTTGTAAACAATTGACGTGTCCATGGTTGTAAACAATTGACGTGTCCGTGGTTGTAAACAATTTGCGTGACAGTAGTTGTAAACAATTTATGTGTTCATGGTTGTAAACAATTTACATGTCCATGGTTGTAAACAATTTACATGTCCATGGCTGTAAACATTTTACATGCCTATGGTTTAAACAATTTACATGAACATTGGTTTAAACAATTTAAGTGTCCATGATTGTAAACAATTTACGTGTCATGGTTGTAGACAATTTACGTGCCCATGGGAGGCACTTGTAAATCATTTTCTCTTTTACTGACTCGAGGCATGTGAGGGGGAGAGGTGGGCGTGTCACTGGTGTCTTTCATTATGTCTTGAAATGCATGGATTCGCATCAAGGTATTGCAAGGGAATATTCAAGGTGTTGCAAGGAAATATCAAGGTATTGCAAGGAAATATCAAGGTGTTGCAAGGGAATATCAAGGTATTGCAAGGAAATATCAAGGTGTTGCAAGGGAATATCAAGGTATTGCAAGGGAATATCAAGGTATTGCAAGGAAATATCAAGGTGTTGCAAGGGAATATCAAGGTGTTGCAAGGGAATATCAAGGTGTTGCAAGGGAATATCAAGGTATTGCAAGGGAATATCAAGGTATTGAAAGGGAATATCAAGGTATTGCAAGGGAATATCAAGGTGTTGCAAAGAAATATCAAGGTATTGCAAGGGAATATCAAGGTATTGCAAGGGAATATCAAGGTGTTGCAAGGGAATATCAAGGTGTTGCAAGGAAATATCAAGGTGTTGCAAGGGAATATTTCCTCAAAGGCGACGAGTCTTCAACTGTGATATTTCCCCCCCCCCCCAGGCAGAAACCATATGTTGACCTTCGATAGAAACCATCCCTTAATTTTCTTGTCTTTGGTAGAAACCATCCCTTGGTTTCTTGTCTCATGCAGAAACCATCTTTTGGTCTCATCGTTTTCGGTAGAAAACCTCCTTTTGGCTCCTTGTCTTTGGTAGAAACGTTCTTTTTGGTTTCCGTCTGGCAGAAACCATCTTTTGATTTCTAGTCTTTAGCAGAAACCTCCATTTGGCTTGTTCGTTTCAGGAAGAAACCATCTTTTTTTGGTTTCTATTCTTCGGTAGAAACCTTCATTTAGCTTCTTGTCCTTTGGGAGAAACCATTCGTTTTCTTACCCGTCTGTTAAGAGACTAGCGCTGTGGTCGGTCACTCCTCCCTGTGTCGGCTGGCCCATCTTCCAAGCCAACACTTTGCACACATATGTTGACGAGATGTGAAGAGATGTGATGGACTCCTCCTCCTCCTCCTCCTCCTCCTCCTCCTCCTCCTCCTCCTCCTTCTTCTTCTTTTTCTTCTTCTTCTTCTTCTTCTTCTTCTTCTTCTTCTTCTTCTTCTTCTTCTTCTTCTTCTTTTGTCCTTTCCCGTCTTCTCCTTCTTCTTCTTCTTCTTCTTCTTCTTCGTCTTCTTCTTCTTCTTCTTCTTCTTCTTCTTCTTCTTCTTCTTCTTCTTCTTCTTCTTCTTCTTTTTCTTTTGTCCTTTCCCGTCTTCTTCTTCTTCTCCTTCTTCTTCTTCTGCCTCTTCTTCTTGTTCCTCTTGTCCTTCTCCATCTTCTTCTTCTTCTTCTTCTTCTTCTTCTTCTTCTTCTTCTTCTTCTTCTTCTTCTTCTTCTTCTTCTTAGTCTTTTGTCCTTTCCCGTCTTCTCCTTCTTCTTCTTCTTCTTCTTCTTCTTCTTCTTTTGTCCTTTCCCGTCTTCTTCTTCTGCCTCTCCTTCTTGTACCTCTTGTCCTTCTTCTTCTTCTTCTTCTTCTTCTTCTTCTTCTTCTTCTTCTTCTTCTCCTCCTCCTCCTCCTCCTCCTCCTCCTCCTCCTCCTCCTCCTCCTCCTCCTCCTCCTTCGTCTTGTGGGAGGGTAAAGAGAGAGAGAGAGAGAGAGAGAGAGAGAGAGAGAGAGAGAGAGAGAGAGAGAGAGAGAGAGAGAGAGAGAGTGTGTGAGGGCGCGCTTGCCTGCCTTGCCTTAAGGATGGTGATCAGGGCGGCCAGTTGAGGCCAACCATTGTAATCGTTGTCAACTTTACTGCAGTTAATTATTGCCAGGAACCCAGACAGAGTGGTAGGTGGGACCGACAATTACCGCGGTTTGATTGTCTGCGATAATTAGGTAGAAGACTCAACGGCTGGTACACCTTGAGTGATAGTGGTTGCTGGTGGTGGTTGAGATAGTGGTAGTGGTGAGGTAGGGAGGGTAGGGGGTTGTTGGAGGTGGTGGTGGTGGCTAGAGGGGATGGTGGTGATGGTGGCTAGAGGGGATGGTGGTGATGGTGGTTGAAGTAAGGGGTTGTTTTGTGGTGTTGCTGGTGGTGGTTGAGATAGTGGTAGTGGTGAGGTAGGGAGGGTGTGGGTTGTTGGAGGTGGTGGTGGTGGTTAGAGGGGATGGTGGTGATGGTGGTTGAAGTAAGGGGGGTTGTTTGTTTTGTGGTGCTTGAGATGGTGGTGGTGATAGTGGAAGTAGTGTGGGGGTGTTACACGTTGGGGTGGGGGGGGGAGGGAGATAGTGGTGGTGGTTGGTAGTGGTGGTTAAGATAGTGGTAGTGGTGAAGGTGAGGGAGGGTGCGGGGGATGGTGGTTGTTTGGTGGTGCTTGAGATGGTGGTGGTGATAGTGGAAGTAGTGTGGGGGTGTTACACGTTGGGGTGGGTGGGGGAGGGAGATAGTGGTGGTGGTTGGTAGTGGTGGTTTAGTGGTAGTGGTGAAGGTGAGGGAGGGTGCGGGGGATGGTGATGGGGATGGTGGTTGAAGTGGGGGTCGTTTGGTGGTGCTTGAGATGGTGGTGGTGATAGTAGAAGAGGTAGTGTGAGATGCACGTTGGGGGATAATGGTGGTGGTCATACAAGTGGTGGAGGAGACTGTGGTGGTGATGGTGGTAGTGGTGGTGGTGGAGAATTTAGTCGTGGTGATAGTGATGATGATGACGGTGACTGTAGTGGTACTGTTGGTGGTGATGGTGGAGACTATGGTGATGGTGGTGGAGACTATGGTGATGGTGGTGGTGGTTGTAGTGATGATAGTGGTACTGTTGGTGATGGTTGTGATAGTGATGATGATGATGATGATACTGGTTATGGTGGTGATGGGTGGTACTGGTCATGACTGTGGTGGTGATGGTAGTGATGATGATAATGATGGTATGGTGTTAGTGATAGTGATGATATGGTCATGGTGGTGATGATGGTGATGGCATGGTGGTAGCGGTAGTGATGATGATTGTATGGTGATGGTAGTGATGATGATAGTATGGTGATGGTAGTGATGATGATAGTATGGTGGTGGTAGTGATGATGATGGTGTAGTGGTAGTGATGGTGATGGTAATAGTGTCAGTGGACCACCATACCCTCAGCTCTACCAGTAGGTAATATGAGTGTCTGTCTGTGTTCTCCATTTACACTCTCCTCTTTCTTTATCATGTCTATCTCATTTTCCAGTACGTATGTGCCTTTTAGTTCCTTTCTGCCTATCCACTTGTGTGTGTGTGTGTGTGTGTGTGTGTGTGTGTGTGTGTGTGTGTGTGTGTTTATTCATATCTATCCATTTGTCCATATCCTTCTGTCTATCCATTCCTTTCTCCCCACATGCGTTTATCATTGTCTATCCATCTCCATTTAGCAATCTATTGACATCTTTCTGTCTGTCCGTTTCTCTCTACTCATATGTTTGTTTCCACGGGTAAATGAAAACACGATAAGTTCCCAAGTGCACTTTCGTGTATCAATCACATCATCAGGGGAGACACAAGAAGGAAATATAACAGTCAGTTGATATACAACGAAGAGACGTAGCTAGGACGCCATTTGGTAAACAAGTGACTACCCAAATGTAGGTCAGGTGCGTTCGAGTCTGGCAACAGGCGTATCATATATATATATATATATATATATATATATATATATATATATATATATATATATATATATATATATATTATATATATATATATATTTTTTTTTTTTCAAACTATTCGCCATTTCCCGCATTAGCGAGGTAGCGTTAAGAACAGAGAACTGGGCCACTGAGGGAATATCCTCACCTGGCCCCCTTCTCTGTTCCTTCTTTTGGAAAATTAAAAAAAATTGAGAGGGGAGGATTTCCAGCCCCCCGCTCCCTCCCCTTTTAGTCGCCTTCTACGACACGCAGGGAATACGTGGGAAGTATTCTTTCTCCCCTATCCCCAGGATATATATATATATATATATATATATATATATATATATATATATATATATATATATACAAATAAAGTGCATATGAACGCGCACCTTCATAGAACATACAAACCTCCAACAGCCAGGATCGAACCCGGGACCCCTGTGCAACAGGCGGGAGCGCTACCGCTAGGCTATGATCGCCCCTAATAGGAAATAACTATACGAATATTACGTACTCGAATACCCTTCGTCTCACGTTGGTGAGCAAACGGGGTCTACACCGGTCATTGCTCACCAACGTGAGATGAAGGGTATTCGAGTACATAGCATTCGAATAGTCATTTCCCTATTAGGGGCGATCATTGCCTAGCGGTAGCGCTCCCGCCTGTTGCACAGGGGTCCCGGGTTCGATCCTGGCTGTTGGAGGTTTGTATATATATATATATATATATATATTTTTTTTTTTTGCTTTGTCGCTGTCTCCCGCGTTTGCGAGGTAGCGCAAGGAAACAGACGAAAGAAATGGCCCAACCCACCCCCATACACATGTATATACATACGTCCACACACGCAAATATACATACGTCCACACACGCAAATATACATACGTCCACACACGCAAATATGCATACCTACACAGCTTTCCATGGTTTACCCCAGACGCTTCACATGCCCTGATTCAATCCATTGACGGCACGTCAACCCCGGTATACCACATCGATCCAATTCACTCTATTCCTTGCCCTCCTTTCACCCTCCAGCATGTTCAGGCCCCGATCATACAAAATCTTTTTCACTCCATCTTTCCACCTCCAATTTGGTCTCCCACTTCTCCTCGTTCCCTCCACCTCCGACACATATATCCTCTTGGTCAATCTTTCCTCACTCATTCTCTCCATGTGCCCAAACCATTTCAAAACACCCTCTTCTGCTCTCTCAACCACGCTGTTTTTATTTCCACACATCTCTCTTACCCTCACGTTACTTACTCGATCAAACCACCTCACACCACACATTGTCCTCAAACATCTTATTTCCAGCACATCCATCCTCCTGCGCACAACTCTATCCATAGCCCCACGCCTCGCAACCATACAACATTGTTGGAACCACTATTCCTTCAAACATACCCATTTTTGCTTTCCGAGATAATGTTCTCGACTTCCACACATTCTTCAAGGCTCCCAGAATTTTCGCCCCCTCCCCCACCCTATGATCCACTTCCGCTTCCATGGTTCCATCCGCTGCCAGATCCACTCCCAGATATCTAAAACACTTTACTTCCTCCAGTTTTTCTCCATTCAAACTTACCTCCCAATATATATATATATATATATATATATATATATATATATATATATATATATATATATATATATATATATATATATATATATTTCATCATACTACTATTCGCCATATCCCGCGATAGCGAGGTAGCGTTAAGAACAGAGGACTGGGCCTTTGAGGGAATATATTCACCTGGCCCCCTTCTCTGTTCCTTCTTTTGGAAAAAAAAAAAAAAAAAAGAGAGGGGAGGATTTCCAGCCCCCCGCTCCCTTCCCTTTTAGTCGCCTTCTACGACACGCAGGGAATACGTGGGAAGTATTCTTTCTCCCCTATCCCCAGGGATAATATATATATATATATATATATATATATATATATATATATATATATATATATATATATATATATATATATGTATATATATAAAGGTGAACGTAAGATTCTAACTCAGAATGTTTTGTTTGATTCTAACTTTAAGGTATTTAAGTCGTTTACTGTGGAGTCTTTATATGTTTTAAAGTCTCCTTATTTAAGGGTTCCTGTGATGTGAGAGAGCCGATATGTATGGGGGTTTGCTCATGGATTTTAAGGGCTCCTTTTTTAGGGATTATTGGTTTGTAAGTGTTCGTTTCAGGAATTATTAGTGTTCCTTTCCATGGTTTATATGTGTTCCGTTTTAGGGATTCTAAGGATCCCTTTTCTAAGGGATTTTGAGCGTATCTTTGAGAGCTCTCTCCGTTCCTTTTTAGGGATTCTAAAGATTTCGTTTTAGGGATTTTGCAGGTATCTTTGGGGGAGGATTCTTACCATTCCTTTTAGGGATTCTTTGTGATTTTGGGGGGGTTGGGTGGTAAATTTGAAGCGTTGGTTAGTGAACCTTTAGGCCCTTGACCACAACGGTAGAACCTTTGGGTATATTGGCCTGGACATTGTGGTGCACAGGGGTCGTACCCTCGTGTTCTCAAGGGTCGTACCCTCGTGTTCTCTAAGGTCGTACCTTCGTGTTCTCAAGGGTCGTACCGTCGTGTTCTCAAAGGTCGTACCGTCGTGTTCTCTAGGGTAGTACCCTCTTGTTCTTTCGTCTTACCGTCGTGTTCTGATAAGGTCGCACCTGTCTTGTTCTTAAGTCGTACCGTCGTGTTCTCAAGGGTCGTACCGTCGTGTTATCAAAGGTCGTACCTTCGTGTTCTCAAGGGTCGTACCGTCGTGTTCTCAAAGGTCGTACCGTCGTGTTCTCTAGGGTCGTACCCTCTTGTTCTTTCGTCTTACCGTCGTGTTCTGATAAGGTCGCACCTGTCTTGTTCTTAAGTCGTACCCTCGTGTTCTCAAGGGTCGTACCCTCTTGTTCTTTGGTCGTGAAGAAGAAGAAAAAGAAAAAGAAAAAGGTGAAGAAGACAAAGAGAAGAAGAAGAAGAAGAAGAAGAAGAAGAAGAAGAAAGAAGATAAAAAGAAGAATTAGAATAAGAAGAAGAAGAAGAACATAGATAGATAGATAAAGAAGAATAAGATAAAGAAGAAGAAGAAGATAAAGAAGAACAAGAAGAAGAAGAAGAAGAAGAAGAGAAGAAGACAGATAGATAAAGAAGAATAAAATAAAGAAGATGAAGGAGTAGAAAAAGAAGAAGATGAAGGAGTAGAAAAAGAAGAAGAAGAAGAAGAAGAAAAAGAAGAAGAAGAAGAAGAAAAAGAAGAAGAAGAAGGAAACAGCAGAAGCCATTTGTGTTATAGTACCGACTGCCAGCGATGTGGCCTGGTTATCGCTGGCGAATTTACTGCAAAACCAACTCTTGTTCCAAACTCCTTTTTTTCTTCATTAAGGTAGTCGTGTGATGTACGTACGTACGAATTGGCGTGGTACTTATATAACTGTTGTTCTTATAATGAAATATTTGTTTTTATTAGATTTGTCACCCTTTGATATATATATATATATATATATATATATATATATATATATATATATATATATATATATTGGAAAGGATCACAATTTTAAACCTGATCAAGTATATTCCTTTGGGTCCATGGGGAAAATGAAACACGATAAGATCCCAAGTGCACTTTCGTGTAATAATCACATCATCAGGGGAGACACAAGAGAAAAATATGTCAGTTGATATACATCGGAGAGACGAAGCTAGAACGCCATTTGATAAACATGCGATTGCCCAAGACAGACAACGAGCGTTCACAAACTTATCATTTTACAAATTTTATCAACAATAAAGTTATTAATTTGTATAGACCATCACTAGTATTAAGATTATAATTCTGTGTATTTGGTAATAGAAGATTCAATGATATTTCTCGTGGTAATAGAGTTAGATTTAATAACTGAGATGGCTTTACTCCAGTCAATGCAATGATCATAGTTTTTAACGTGATTAAACAAGGCATTTGATTCTTGTCCCGTTCTTATACTATATTCATGTTGCTTAAGTCTAACAGAAAGATCCTTACCAGTCTGCCCAACATATAACTTATCAATTTCTACATGGCACTTTATGGATGCATCCAGGAGAATTTTCTGGCGAATTCCTGATTAAGATATTCTCTATACAGTATTATTGTTGCTGAAGGCAACATTTACATTAAAGGATTCAAGCAACATGGGAAGTAAAGTAAAATCATTATTAAAAGGGAGAACTAAATGATTCTTGGTGTCAATGGGAGGTTTGGTCTCAACTCTTTAAAATGATTTCTTTACAAACTTAAGGGATTTATCAATGAAAGATCTAGGGTGCTTTAACTTAGATCCAATTGACTATATCTTCTCAAACTCATCATCAATAAACTCTGGACTGCAAGTACGTAATACTCTAAGGAACATAGATTGAAAAGATGATAATTTAACTATGGCATGTTGAGATGAGTAATAATGGATATATGAGCATACATTGATAGGTCTTCTGTATGATATGATTATTACACGAAAGTGCACTTGGGAATTTATCGTGTTTCATTTTCCCCGTGGACTTCTAGGAATATCTTGATCACGCGCAAAATTGTGATCCTTTCCAATATATATATATATATATATATATATATATATATATATATATATATATATATATATATATATATATATATGTATATATATATATATATATATATATATATATATATATATATATATATATATATATATATATATATATATATATATACTTTTTTCCCAGGTATGGATCTTATACGAGTGTATAGTGGGCCATTACTACAGGACTTGTCTACAGCTGTGCTGTCCCTGTACCATGTAATTTGATCCTGAATTGCAATTTCGCCCGTGTGTAATTACGCGGTAAAGACCATCGTATCGTTTCACGTATATGGGAGACAAGTCTGGGGGAGTGAGTGGGGGGGGGGAAGAGAGACCTTAATGTAAGGGGAATTTATCGTGGAAGATTATTATTTATTATAACAAAAGTAATAAATGAATAGAATATATTCGCAAGGCCCCGGAAAATGATACCAGAGTTGATATTTCTTATGGGGGGCGTGGGTTCTGGGGTTCTGGGGTGTGTCTGGGGGGAAGAAGAAGTGGCTTTGATGATTCTGGGGTTTCTTGTTGACAACAGTTATCTGGGGGTGACTAAGGGGGGTGGTTGGTTGGTGGGGGGATGTGGTATAGCGTTCATTCCTGTAGGCGAATTCAGCGAAACCTGCTGTGGCGTCTGTGAGGTACATGTTACAGTCTATATTACAGCCGGGATGGGATTACGGTTTACAGTCGCAATCTCTCTACAGAAAAACCCTCTTTTTTCCAACCCTCCCCTGGCCTAGGGGTATGATACAGTCCAATACAGCAGAGCTATGACTGTAGTTACAGTTGGGCTGTCTCTCCTGGCCTAGGGGTGTGATACAGTCCAATACAGCGAAGCTATGACTGTAGTTACAGTCGGGCTGTCCCCCCTGGCCTAGGGGTATGATACAGTACAATACAGCAGAGCTATGACTGTAGTTACAGTCGGGCTGTCTCCCCTGGCCTAGGGGTATGATACAGTCCAATACAGCGAAGCTATGACTGTAGTTACAGTCGGGCTGTCTCCCCTGGCCTAGGGGTATGATACAGTCCAATACAGCAGAGCTATGACTGTAGTTACAGTTGGGCTGTCTCCCCTGGCCTAGGGGTGTGATACAGTCCAATACAGCGGAGCTATGACTGTAGTTACAGTCGGGCTGTCCCCCCTGGCCTAGGAGTATGATACAGTCCAATACAGCGGAGCTATGACTGTAGTTACAGTCGGGCTGTCTCCCCTGGCCTAGGGGTGTGATACAGTCCAATACAGCGAAGCTATGACTGTAGTTACAGTCGGGCTGTCTCCCCTGGCCTAGGGGTATGATACAGTCCAATACAGCGAAGCTATGACTGTAGTTACAGTCGGGCTGTCTCCCCTGGCCTAGGGGTATGATACAGTACAATACAGCGGAGCTATGACTGTAGTTACAGTCGAGCTGTCCCCCCTGGCCTAGGGGTGTGATACAGTCCAATACAGCAGAGCTATGACTGTAGTTACAGTCGGGCTGTCCCCCCTGGCCTAGGGGTATGATACAGTACAATACAGCGGAGCTATGACTGTAGTTACAGTCGGGCTGTCCCCCCTGGCCTGGGGGTATGATACAGTCCAATACAGCGGAGCTATGACTGTAGTTACAGTCGGGCTGTCCCCCCTGGCCTAGGGGTGTGATACAGTCCAATACAGCGAAGCTATGACTGTAGTTACAGTCGGGCTGTCTCCCCTGGCCTAGGGGTGTGATACAGTCCAATACAGCGGAGCTATGACTGTAGTTACAGTCGGGCTGTGTCTTGAGAAGCCTTCTTCTGTAGTCCAGCACACAGGCCTGGAGACCCGTTCTCTTGACTGGGGTGAGAGGAGCCGCTGTAGAGCAGGGGCGTCGCTGTATAGAGATGTAGAGAGAGAGACAGCTTTTTAGAACACGTAGTTGAAAGTGTAGTCCTGTACACACAGTGGTGCTTACTGTATTACAATACGGTAGACGAGGTACATGTCAACTGTAGAATGGCATCAGTGCTTATTTTTCTTTTTTTTAACGATACGAAATCTGACGAACTGTAGATATCTTGGTAGATTACACTTGGCTACAGGGAAAAGGGATCTATCCTTCATGTGGTAACTACAGTATACCCAGCCTTGTAGACTACAGTATGTCCAGCCTTGTAGACTACAGTATGTCCAGCCTTGTAGACTACAGTATGTCCAGCCTTGTAGACTACAGCATGTCCAGCCTTGTAGACTACAGTATGTCCAGCCTTGTAGACTACAGTATGTCCAGCCTTGTAGACTACAGTATGTCCAGCCTTGTAGACTACGGTATGTCCAGCCTTGTAGACTACAGTATGTCCAGCCTTGTAGACTACGGCATGTCCAGCCTTGTAGACTACAGCATGTCCAGCCTTGTAGACTACGGCATGTCCAGCCTTTTAGACTACAGCATGTCCAGCCTTTTAGACTACAGCATGTCCAGCCTCTTAGACTACAGTATGTCCAGCCTTGTAGACTACAGCATGTCCAGCCTTTTAGACTACAGCATGTCCAGCCTTTTAGACTACAGCATGTCCAGCCTTGTAAACTACAGCATGTCCAGCCTTGTAGACTACAGCATGTCCAGCCTTTTAGACTACAGCATGTCCAGCCTTGTAGACTACAGTATGTCCAGCCTTGTAGACTACAGTATGTCCAGCCTTGTAGACTACAGTATGTCCAGCCTTGTAGACTACAGCATGTCCAGCCTTGTAGACTACAGTATGTCCAGCCTTGTAGACTACAGCATGTCCAGCCTTTTAGACTACAGCATGTCCAGCCTTTTAGACTACAGCATGTCCAGCCTCTTAGACTACAGTATGTCCAGCCTTGTAGACTACAGTATGTCCAGCCTTGTAGACTACAGCATGTCCAGCTTTGTAGACTACAGTATGTCCAGCCTTGTAGACTACGGCATGTCCAGCCTTTTAGACTACAGCATGTCCAGCCTTTTAGACTACAGTATGTCCAGCCTTGTAGACTACAGTATGTCCAGCCTTGTAGACTACAGTATGTCCAGCCTTGTAGACTACAGCATTCCAGCCATGTAGACTACAGCATGTTCAGCCTTGTAGATTACAGTATGTCCAGCCTTGTAGACTACAGTATGTCTAGCCTTGTAGACTACAGCATTCCAGCCTTGTAGACTACAGCATGTTCAGCCTTGTAGATTACAGCATGTCCAGCCTTGTAGACTACAGCATGTCCAGCCATGTAGGCTACAGCATGCCCAGCCTTGTAGACTACAGCATGTCCAGCCTTGTAGACTACAGCATGTCCAGCCTTGTAGACTACAGCATGTCCAGCCATGTAGACTACAGCATGTTCAGCCTTGTAGATTACAGCATGTCCAGCCTTGTAGACTACAGCATGTCCAGCCTTGTAGACTACAGCATGCCCAGCCTTGTAGACTACAGCATGTCCAGCCTTGTAGACTACAGCATTCCAGCCTTGTAGACTACAGCATGTTCAGCCTTGTAGATTACAGCATGTCCAGCCTTGTAGACTACAGCATGTCCAGCCATGTAGGCTACAGCATGCCCAGCCTTGTAGACTACAGCATGTCCAGCCTTGTAGACCACAGCATGTCCAGCCATGTAGACTACAGCATGTCCAGCCTTGTAGACTACAGCATGTCCAGCCTTGTAGACTACAGCATGTCCAGCCATGTAGACTACAACATGTCCAGCCATGTAGACTACAACATGTCCAGCCATGTAGACTACAGCATGTCTCTTGTGTTTGCCTGGGCTAGCTACGTCACCATCGGGACACGTGTGCTGGCCAGGGATGGGGGTCTCGAACCCTCCTGTGGTGGCAAGCTGCCGGAGTAGACCCCCTTACGTCACAGCTCCACTTGTCCTGTCTCTCTCTCTCTCTCTCTCTCTCTCTCTCTCTCTCTCTCTCTCTCTCTCTCTCTCTCTCTCTCTCTCTCTCCTCGTGAACAAGGAGGCGGGCGGGCGGGGGGATGGGAGAAAAAAAGACATATCACTTGTGTTATATATTCTGAACTCAGAATATACAGAGGGGAAACTTTCAAAAAGAAGATATATATATATATATATATATATATATATATATATATATATATATATATATATATATATATATATATATATATATATGATGTTTTGCGCGTCTCTGCACGGGGTGGAGGACACAGGTTCGTTCCTCCACTACACACACACACACACACACACACACATACGGTTCAGTCATCACTCACTCGTACGAATTCGTAGGGGTATACCTCCAGGATACTGTTAGTATACCTGTAGTTTACTTATAGTATACCCAGGCTTTATTTACATTGTGGTGCTACATGACAGATTGCAATAAGGTCCATAGTAATGACATGTAGAGCCAGGTAGACCTACCTGTGGCCATGTAGGCCACCTGTAGCGTCACGTAGAGCATGTAGGGAAGGTTAGAGCCATGTAGACCACCTGTAGCGTCACGTAGGGCATGTAGGGAAGGTTAGAGCCATGTAAGCCACCTGTAGCGTCACGTAGCGTCGGCTTTATCCTGGACTTTTGATTTAGTGCTTTTGACTTAGACCACCGCTTCAAGGACAAATTTTGACTTTGAAGCCAAGGTTGTGGCAGGGTAAGGGAGAAGATGTGAAGGAGAGAAAGAAAGAAGTGGGAGGTTGGAAGAGAGGGAGGAAGAAGAGGAAGAGGAGGGGAGTTAGAATGAGAGAGGGAGGGAGAGAGGGAGGGAGGGAGTGAGGTATGGCAGAGGCAGGAGAGGAATGAGGGTAGGTGGTGTAGGGGGCAAAGGGGGTAAGGGGGGATCTGAAAGGGTGAAGGGTGGGGAGGGTTGGGGGTTGAGGAAGGGGGGCGTATCTGCTACCATCAGGTCCCACCTGGGCACCCTTAAGGGCGCGGCCTCCCACCCTGCCAGGGATCATGTTGTGCGCTTCCTAATGGTCTGGTCCAGGCCTGCCTGCCATACCTCCTTGGGACCCGACTCTCGAGGAACGTTTTAAACGATCATTAACCACTCGGGATGATGATCATATCCCAGGGATCGTGAGTGATCAGCGGTCTCCTCCGCCGGGGGGGTCGGTCCTTCCCAGGATCGTCTGCAGAAGGGGAGGAGGAGGAAGAAGGGTGTGGGTGGGTGGGTGTCAGCGGTACACAAGAGGGCACGGGACCCTCTGGCGATGATGGGTAGTGTGTGTGTGTGTGTGTGTGTGTGTGTGTGTGTGTGTGTGTGTGTGTGTGTGTGTAGTGGTGGTCTCCTCCTCCTCTTCTCCAGAAGACCCCCTGAGTCTTGGCCCTCACACGGGTGGGGGATGTTGTCTCTGCTCCTCATGGGGTCCGCAATGGCCTGATATTCCTCCTTGATTACTGAAGATTTATGGCCCGTGATGTAGTAGTAGTGTGGCCTCCGCTCCTAACGGCTCGTCCTCGTCGTCGTCGTCGTGCCTCTCCTTCACCTCCTCCGCCACCACTCCCCCTTCCCCAGCGGCCCCTCCAGGGTTCTTTCACCCC
Organism: Panulirus ornatus; assembly: GCF_036320965.1. NCBI lineage: Eukaryota > Metazoa > Arthropoda > Malacostraca > Decapoda > Palinuridae > Panulirus > Panulirus ornatus. The sequence continues at coordinate 21,170,599 of NC_092257.1, read as the reverse complement.
TTGAGCACGACGGACGGTATACGGGCCTCGAGCACGACGGACGGTATACGGCCCTTGAGCACGACGGACGGTATTCGGCCCTTGAGCACGACGGACGGTATACTGGCCTCGAGCACGACGGACGGTATACGGCCCTTGAGCACGACGGACGGTATACGGCCCTTGAGCACGACGGACGGTATACGGCCCTTGAGCACGACGGACGGTATACGGCCCTTGAGCACGACGGACGGTATACGGCCCTTGAGCACGACGGACGGTATACGGCCCTTGAGCACGACGGACGGTATACGGCCCTTGAGCACGACGGACGGTATACGGCCCTTGAGCACGACGGACGGTATACGGCCCTTGAGCACGACGGACGGTATACGGCCCTTGAGCACGACGGACGGTATACGGCCCTTGAGCACGACGGACGGTATACGGCCCTTGAGCACGACGGACGGTATACGGCCCTTGAGCACGACGGACGGTATACGGCCCTTGAGCACGACGGACGGTATACGGCCCTTGAGCACGACGGACTGGACGCCTGACACCCATCAAGGGTCACAATCAAAGGTCACTCCGCCATATCCAAGTGCTGCACGTACCGTCGTGCTCAAGGGCCGTGCCGTATCGTCGTGCTCAAGGACCGTATCCTGCTGTATCGTCGTGTTCAAGGTCCATGCCGTATCGTCGTGCTCAAGGGCCGTGTCCGTATCGTCGTGTTCAAGGGCCGTGTCGTATCGTCGTGCTTAAATGGCCGTGCCGTGCCGTATCGTCGTTGTCAAGGGCCGTACCGTGCCGTACCGTCGTGCTCAGTGGCATTACCGTCTCTTATGTTCCAAGTTTTGAGGATCTTCTCTTATGAACAGCGCAGACCTCGGTTCCCAGTGCTTTGAGGTCTCCCCTGAAGTCGTACATGTTGGCTTGAAGACCTGGGATTGGGGGAGGGGTTGTGTGGTACGAGAAGGGGGGGAGGAGGGGGAGAAAGAGGGGGAGGAGGGAGGGAGGAGGGGGAGACGTCGTTGCCATTGCCTCCCTTCCATTCCTCCTGGCGGCCGGGCCCCCCCAACCAACCCCCCTAACCCCCCCAACCTCTGCTCACCCTCATCCATTACTCTCTGTACACATGCCAAGCACACCTTGTGTGTGTGTGTGTGTGTGTGTGTGTGTGTGTGTGTGTGTGTGGCGGGGCTGTGCCAGTCCCTCTGTCTCTCCTCCGCACACCTCCACCGTCCGTACGCCTCCCGTGTCCATTTACACGGTTCCACCCGGACTCATGTTCTGTGTGTGTGTGTTACACCTGCCGTTTCCTTTGACGTGGTTCCATACGGCCTCCTGTGCCCCGTGTCCCTCACCAATACACCTGCTGTGTCTCCTTCACACGGCGCTAATACGGCTTCCAATCCCCGTGTTGTGAATCCTTGTACACTTGCCATGTCAAGGAGTGCGTTCCCCCCCTGTCTTGTGTTCTTGCTCGCCCCTTGTCCACACGCCTTCCTCCACACACTTGGTAGCACGGTGTATACCACATGCGCTCCCTCACACACGAGAAAGCCCTCAACTCCACTACCCTCACACTCAGCCTCACTATCCTCACACCACTACCCTCGCACCACTACCCCTCACATGAGAGTCCTCATACCATAGCCTTCAGCACCGCTGTTCCTCACACCCCTAGAACTCTCATACCACTACTCTTATACCACTACCCTCACACCAGGGCCTTCAGCACCACTACCATCCCCCCCACTAACCTCACACAAGATCCCCTCACACTAGGGCTCTCATAACGCCTACCCTCACATCAGGGCCTGTATGAAGCAGCGCTCACACCAGGATTCGTACACCAGAGCCCCACAAAAGATGGTACAGACCCATCCACACTGGTGCTCTCCTTCATCTCTTCCCTCTACTTCTCCCCCTCCAGTGCCAGCTCTGGTATAAGTCCTGGTACACACTAGTGCCAGTACACCTCTACTTCTGTAGGAGTAGCCTTCCACACCAGCACCTTCAGTCACTTCTTTCTTTCACCCATATACGTGTGGTTCACTCCTTAGTGTGAGGTGTGCTGTGCTGGTAAACAACGGGCGGCAAGTACAGGGCTGAAGGGGCGTCCCCGCGCGGCCCTTTTTGTCAGGCGTGTAGGCTTCCTTAATGTCTTAGGACAAATGGGTAGGTGTCCAGGGACGCGGGTGTTCAGGGACGTAGGTATGGGACGTCGAGAGAAGTGGACGCCCACGCTCCGGATCCAAGACCCCCGTGGGGTTCCTTCCGTCCTTGTGCCCCGCCGACGCTGAGGCTATAAGCAACCCGGTTGTCCCTCTCCGCTGTATCCACGGACGCCGGGGCTGCGACACCCTGCCGTCCACGATCTTCATGCGTACGTACGGACGCCGTCCGGCTTCACGGAACTTCGGGGTCTCAGCGTAGCACCGGCGCAAAAGTACGGAGAGACGAAACACGAGACGTCAAACAGCTCCAAGAAGTCGAGGCCGCGGAAGAACACTAGGCCCCCGTGGCATGGCAGGGGTTCTGAAGTCTGGCGGACGGGAGAGAGACGAGAGGCGTCGCCGATTAAGCCATACATCATGTGGTCGGAGGAAGTTAGGGGATGGGAGAGGACGGGAGACGGGAGCAGGTGAGGGCGGCAGATCAAGCCATTCCTATGCTGGGTGGCCCCCGCTCGGTCGTCCGGGCAAATTGTCCCCCGCCAGGTCTAGCAGGGCCCCCCGCACGCGCCAACACGCTCACCGGCATTTTTACGCTAATTTAATTGCCGCACACTCATAGAAACGCTACCCGCCCGCCAAAATCTATATTAAACAGCGCCTCCTAACTCACCCAGGGCACGAGGTACGACCGCCAGGGGGGAGGAGGAGCCCTCCCGAGTCAGTCAGTCACCTGGAGGAGGAGGAGCCTCCTCCTCCTCCTCCTCCTCCTCGCGCCGCGCCCTTCGTGCTGAAGTCGCTCCAGGCACCAGTCGTCTGTACATAGCAACGCAGGTGTAAGTCGATGGTGTTTGTTACACGCACACGCCCCGCGTCTCCACGGCTGCCAGACCATGTCCGTCCGGGTCGCGACGAGGGCCCCCTTCCCCTCCCCCTCTCCGTGCTCACGCGGCCCAGCACCGCGCCTCCGACGCCTCCGTGTACCAACTCCGTTTCCTCTCGTGGGTGTGGGGGGGGGGGTCGACGTTGTCTAGTAGGGCCGCCCCCTTAACAGTCCTCCAGTTTCTGGCGTTTAGTCTTTGTATCTGTGTCTTTCTGGACCAGTGTCTTGCCACGTGCACAAAGCGGCCCCTTGATCCGACTTCCCAGTCGTTGTACCTTCGGATCCAGCTCGTCGTGTTACACGACCTGGAGCCAGACAGTAGGATCAGAACCTTCAAGTCAGTCTGTTGTTTAGATCCCTTTAATTCCCCTCTTTCTCACGTTGTCTGATTATCCATTTATTTCATTATCATTATCATTACCGCAAGAGGAGGCGCTCGTTCTTCGTGCTTTCACACCCACGGCTGTGGACGGTGGTGGCCCGAAAGAGGCTACCACAGGTGGGCTGGGCCTCGACCAATTGTCCTCCACGGTGGTATACGTCATCCAGCGATGCCTGGTGACTCTCACAGCCAGGCATCACTGACAGGTTAGCTTCCCTGTACACCTACAAGGCTGGGTCGGGTCTTCTACAGCAACGTTTGGGCACATGCATCTCAGACCTTTAGACCACGGGTTGGGGTAGGTCTGTCGTAGGTTGGGGTAGCTCTGTCGTAGGTTGGGGTAGCTCTGTCGTGGGTTGGGGTAGCTCTGTTGTAGGTTGGGGTAGCTCTTTCGTAGGTTGGGGTAGTTCTGTCGTAGGTTGGGGTGGCTCTGTCGTAGGTTGGGGTAGCTCTGTCGTAGGTTGGGGTAGCTCTGTCGTAGGTTGGGGTAGCTCTGTCGTAGGTTGGGGTAGCTCTGTCGTAGGTTGGGGTAGCTCTGTCGTAGGACCGAATCAAGGCTTGGTCTTGCCCTCCCGGCCCTGTGGCTGGGCATGGCTGGCTCACACATGTAGAAGTTGAAGTCGAGAGTTGATTATCGAAAGAGGCTTCCATCTCATACTGGATCGCTACAGTCCGGGTGCGCTCGAGTGCGATAGATAGATAGAGGGATAGAGATAGATATATAGATAGATAGATAGAGAGGCAGAGGCAGATAATTGAGATAGATATAGAGACATAAATGTGATAGATAGATAGATAGATAGATAGATAGAGAGAGAGAGAGAGAGAGAGAGAGAGAGAGAGAGAGAGAGAGAGAGAGAGAGAGAGAGAGAGAGAGAGAGAGAGAATGCAGCAGTCTAGGATACGGTAAGGGAGCGCAACAAAGGCGCTCCTCCCTCGGCCCCACATTAAGGATCGCGAGAACTCCCCCCTCCTCCACCCCCGCCCCCGGGACAGAAGCGTACACACACACACACACACACACACAAGGGGACGTGGGGGGGGGGCGCCCTTGGAGTAGGACCCACCTCCAAATTTTGGCATGTGGACGTACATGAGGCGACGCTGAGGACGAAGATGGTGTCCAACCTCGTCCCTCTCTTCCCTCCCTCCCTTCCTCCCTCCCTCCTTCCCTCCCTCCCTTCTTCCCTCCCTCCCTTCCTCTCTCTCCCTTCCCCGTCCTAACCACCCAATTCAGACAGGCGAATGGAGACAGTCGCCGGTATTTTGTGTGGCTGGCTTCCTTCCTTTGCCAATAAAGCATTTATTGCAGTTGAGTAAAGGACAGATTTTCAGCCTTACTTTGAGACGTCGGTCAAGACAGGGGTAAGATAGTGCTCTCCACTGTCGCCCCATTCCTCTGCAGGGACTTCTTTTGCACTGATAAGATAACGATAAGATAATGATGATATTGATAATGATATGAATGATAATAGTGGTCGTCTGTCTGTGTGTTATCTCCCCGTAAGCAAGCAAGGTCTGCCCGTCAGATGGTTACGGAGGGAGGGGTCAGGCGCTGGCGTAACGGGAGGAGGTCGTAACGGGAGGAGGTCGTAACGGGAGGAGGTCGTAAAGAGGTAATTGGCGGTTAAGGCGGGAGGAGGGATGGCCATCAGGATGGCGAGTGCACTGGCGTGGTCAGGTCATGTCAGGGTGGGGACATGGGCAGGTCAGGTCAGGTCATGTCAGGGTGAACACTGCAGCTGGTGAGCTGATGTCATGATGGACACAGCAGCTGGTGAGGTGGTCATAACACAGCAGCTGGTGAGGTCATGTCATGCCACAGCAGCTGGTGAGGTCATGTCATGCCACAGCAGCTGGTGAGGTCATGTCATGCCACAGCAGCTGGTGAGGTCATGTCATGCCACAGCAGCTGGTGAGGTCATGTCAGCGTGATCTTCGAGAGACGGGGAATGGCTGTACTGGCAGATGGTCGCCACGGTCGGGAGATAAACAGACGCACAAACAGACAGATCCACAAAGGGAAGACAAGTGACTCTCCAAGTGACTCTCCATTGTGGAAACAGGACTTTACGTAAAGCAGAGGGCCTTCGTAGGGGGCCCCCTTCACCCACCCCCATCTCGAACCCCTATATCTCCGGAGGCTCCTCCAGTTTCCCGTCTTCTCTCCCATGTTCCCGTCCCCCGTCTGTCTCTCTTTCCCTCCCCAAAAATCCACTATAGACATTCCTGTCTAAACTTCCCCTCCCACCCACACTTTTCACTCAGCTCTTACGTGGTTGATAAATGACGACCCCCGGGGCTCAGGTCAGGTCATGGCCAGACCCCGGAGCTCAGGTCAGGTCAGGTCATGGTCAGGTCAGGTGCGCCCGCTAAGTGGGGGGTGTCACACGAAGGTATAACAAATACAATTGACAAATGTTTGTCACAAGTATATGATAGCCTTTGTATTTGTTCATGGCCAGGTGAGCCGTCCACCCCGCGGGTACTGTGTTGTCCGGAGCCTGGCGCTGACCTGCCTACATGGCTGACCTCTTCAGCATCCCTGTGTGACCCGACCCCCTGGAGGTCCGAGAAGGAGAGAGAGAGAGAGAGAGAGAGAGAGAGAGAGAGAGAGAGAGAGAGAGAGAGAGAGAGAGAGAGAGAGAGATGGATATATTAGCGTTTCCGGTGAAGTCTTCCTCATTCTGTTCACCACCCACCCCAGTTTAAGCTTTCCTTTTTTTTTTCTTTTTTTCTGGGCTGGTTGGAGCTGCTGCTGTCCGTCTGGCTACCACTCGGGGGAGGGAGCTGCTCCCTCCTCCCAGCCAGCCCCACCCGCCTCGAGGTCGACCTCGGAGTTTCTCGGTCTTATGAGAGACCGGCCAGAGACATATTGCCAGCCTCTTCTTGGAGAGCGACTCCGCACATACCCTTATCACTCGGTGGGCATGGGCGTCTGGCTTGCAGATATCGTCATCATAACTGTAGTCCAATTTGATAACTTACTCCCATCCGGTTGTAGGCTGTAGACGAAGCATTTGACTACAACCTCGGCGAGGGGGGTCAGGTTCCAGGAGGCCCGTGTGTAGAGCGGGTACACAGTGGGTACAGTACATGGATACAAGGAAGAAGGTGACGCGTGAGCCAGACGCGGCCCCCATGGACTCAGAGAGGAAGTTGGGAAGGTCGGGGTACATCAAATACTTGATACGTAATTACAGGGTACAAAGTGATACAGAGGATTACACAGGTAAAGTAGAAGGAGTTACATGATATCTCCAGTCACACGTAGTCGGGTCACGTTGAGTGCCCCCCCCCCCCCCCCCCCGTGTAGAAAGTGACATGATTATGTAGATATTGGCGACATTGGATGGTATTACAAAGGAAGGTCGTGCCTTGTGGGGGAGGTGGAGGAGGCAAGATACACAGCGTACAGGGAGTACAGTACTGACCTCGGCTTAGGAAGGCGACAGAAGCTCCTTGTCCCGCGAGGCAAGTGTGTGTGTGTGTGTGTGTGTGTGTGTGTGTGTGTGTGTGTGTGTGTGTGTAATACGAGTAAACGTAAGGTATACACACGCTACATAACAGGACTGGTGTGGGTACGAGTGTGCAGGTTTTATGATGTGGATATCATCATCCCCCCGGTCTCCACTCTGTGAAAGTCCAATTGTACCTAAGCAGCAGTCCGGCGGCTGAAACGCACATGACACCTGTGTGACTTTACAGATCCAATTATACCAAGTCACCTTAAACACCTAAAACTTACTCGAATCCCCTTAAACCTTAAAACATCAAGCGCCAGATCACGAATCAAACTTTGTTGAACTTATCTCTAATTTTTTTTTTTTTCCTGGGGGTTAGCGATGCTGTTTCCTGTGGGACGGGGTAGCGCCAGGAATGGATGAAGGCAAGCAAGAATGAATATATATATATATATATATATATATATATATATATATATATATATATATATATATATGTGTGTGTGTGTGTGTATGTGTGTGTGTGTGTGTGTGTGTGTGTGTGTGTGTGTGTGTGTGTGTGTGTGTATGTATGTATGTATGTATGTATGTATATGCCTGTGTATGTGGATTTTTTGTGAATATATGCTCTGGTTTTATTTGAAGTGTAAACTATAAGCCTCTACCATAATTTTAAGTGTAAACTATAAGCCTCTGCTGTTATTTTTAAGTGTAAATTATAAGCCTCTACCATGATTTTAAGTGTAAACTATAAGCCTCTGCTGTTATTTTTAAGTGTAAACTATAAGCCTCTACCATAATTTTAAGTGTAAACTATAAGCCTCTGCTGTTATTTTTAAGTGTAAATTATAACCCTCTGTTGTTATTCTTACATGTAAGCTGTAAGCCTGTGCTATTGTTATTGTAAGTATGCAATATGGAACTGCACTACTCTCACCTTTAAGTGTAAAGTCTAAAACTGCGCTGTTGTTACTTTTATAAGTGTGACCTCTGAGCCTGTGATAGTGTTATATTTAAGTATGAAATAAAGGCTTGCTCTACTGTCACTTTTAAGCGTAAACTGCTAGCCTGTATTGTTGTTACTTTTAAGTGTAAACTACTGGCCTGTATTGTAGTTATTTTTAAGCGTAAACCACTAGCCTGTATTGTAGTTATTTTTAAGCGTAAACCACTAGCCTGTATTGTAGTTACTTTTAAGCGCAAACTACTAGCCTGTATTGTAGCTACTTTTAAGCGTAAACTACTAGCCTGTATTGTAGCTACTTTTAAGCGTAAACTACTAGCCTGTATTGTAGCTACTTTTAAGCGTAAGCTACTAGCCTGTATTGTAGCTACTTTTAAGCGTAAGCTACTAGCCTGTATTGTTACTTTTAAGCGTAAGCTACTAGCCTGCATTGTTACTTTTAAGCGTAAGCTACTAGCCTGTATTGTTACTTTTAAGCGTAAGCTACTAGCCTGTATTGTTACTTTTAAGCGTAAGCTACTAGCCTGTATTGTTACTTTTAAGCGTAAGCTACTAGCCTGTATTGTTACTTTTAAGCGTAAGCTACTAGCCTGTATTGTTACTTTTAAGCGTAAGCTACTGGCCTGTATTGTTACTTTTAAGAGTAATCTACAAGTCTGTATTGTTACTTTTAAGTGTAAACTACTAGTCTGTATTGTTACTTTTAAGTGTAAACTGCCTATATTGTTACTTTTAAGTGCAAATCACTAGCCTGTATTGTTACTTTTAAGCATAACTTATAAGCCTGTGCTATTGTTACTTTTAAGCTTGAATTGTAAGCATGTGCTGTTGTGACTTGCAATTGTAGTGTAAATTTCTGTTCTGTTAAGCGCGTAAGGAATTCTTTGACTAGGAATTCTTTGACTAGGAATTCTCTAACTAGGAATTCTCTAACTAGGAATTCTTTGACTAGGAATTCTCTAACTAGGAATTCTAAGACTAGGGTTTCTCTAACTAGGAATTCTAAGACTAGGAATTCTCTAACTAGGAATTCTTTGACTAGGAATTCTCTAACTAGGAATTCTAAGACTAGGAATTCTCTAACTAGGAATTCTTTGACTAGGAATTCTTTGACTAGGAATTCTCTAACTAGGAATTCTTTGACTAGGAATTCTCTAACTAGGAATTCTCTAACTAGGAATTCTTTGACTAGGAATTCTCTAACTAGAAATTCTTTGACTAGGAATTCTAAGACTAGGAATTCTCTAACTAGGCATCTTTGACTAGGAATTCTATGACTAGGAATTCTTTGACTAGGAATTCTCTAACTAGGAATTCTTTGACTAGGAATTCTCTAACTAGGAATTCTCTGACTAGGAATTCTCTAACTAGGAATTCTTTGACTAGGAATTCTCTAACTAGGAATTCTATGACTAGGAATTCCTTAACCAGAAATCCTTTTGCCTGTATTCAGCATGAGAAGTGCCCTTCTGTGCTCCAGATGTGGCTTATCCATTCTCACCAAACCTTGAGGGGGAAAAATCATTGAGGGCATCCGACACAGCGTCTCAAACGCTAAAGAGAGGCGCCGCGAAATGCACATATTTGCCAAGCATAAAAAATCGCTGTTCTGTTTGCATTGTCTATGTCGGGGTGTTGCTTGGCATACTCTTCATCACGGGGACATCGTGTGTGTGTGTGTGTGTGTGTGTGTGTGTGTGTTGGGCACGGGTTCGATAGCACCCTGATACGTTTTCTTTTTTTGGGGGGGTTCTTTGTATGTTTGTGTGTCTTTCGTCTTGTGTTTACGTTTACGCTTTGTGTGGGTGGTTGTTTGTGGCCACAGCGTCATCACGGGGTCTCGGGTTCGATCCTGGCTGTTGGAGGTCTGTTTTATATATATATATATATATATATATATATATATATATATATATATTGGAAAGGATCACAAATTTTTACGTGATCAAGATATTCCTATGGTCATTTTCCAAGTGGACTCATAGGAATATATATATATATATATATATATATATATATATATATATATATATATATATATATATATATATATATATATATATTATCCCTGGGGATAGGGGAGAAAGAATACTTCTCACGTATTCCCTGCGTGTCGTAGAAGGCGACTAAAAGGGGAGGGAGCGGGGGGCTGGAAATCCTCCCCTCTCGTTTTTAATTTTCCAAAAGAAGGAACAGAGAAGGGGGCCAAGTGGGGATATTCCCTCAAAGGCTCAGTCCTCTGTTCTTAACGCTACCTCGCTAACGCGGGAAATGGCGAATAGTATGAAATACATATATATATATGTTTGAGGGAATAGTGGTTCCAACAATGTTGTATGGTTGCGAGGCGTGGGCTATGGATAGAGATGTGCGCAGGAGGATGGATGTGCTGGAAATGAGATGTTTGAGGACAATGTGTGGTGTGAGGTGGTTTGATCGAGTAAGTAACGTAAGGGTAAGAGAGATGTGTGGAAATAAAAAGAGCGTGGTTGAGAGAGCAGAAGAGGGTGTTTTGAAATGGTTTGGGCACATGGAGAGAATGAGTGAGGAGAGATTGACCAAGAGGATATATGTGTCGGAGGTGGAGGGAACGAGGAGAAGAGGGAGACCAAATTGGAGGTGGAAAGATGGAGTGAAAAAGATTTTGTGTGATCGGGGCCTGAACATGCAGGAGGGTGAAAGGAGGGCAAGAAATAGAGTGAATTGGAGTCATGTGGTATACAGGGGTTGACGTGCTGTCAGTGGATTGAAGCAAGGCATGTGAAGCGTCTGGGGTAAACCATGGAAAGCTGTGTAGGTATGTATATTTGCGTGTGTGGACGTGTGTATGTACATGTGTATGGGGGGGGGGGTTGGGCCATTTCTTTCGTCTGTTTCCTTGCGCTACCTCGCAAACGCGGGAGACAGCGACAAAGTATAAAAAAAAAAAAAAAAAAAAAAAAAAAAAAAAAAAAATATATATATATATATATATATATATATATATATATATATATATATATATATATATATATATATATATATATCCCGTTCGCCTTAAGTTTATTGGTCGTGTTTATTTTCACTGTTGCTTACCAGTGAAATCACATGTACGAAGGTGTGTTGGGCAGTGCCATGAGTGTGGACCATGGGGAGCAGTGCTGGCTGAAGCGAGGCAGGCTGCTCGAGGCGAATGTGAGTCTGTGGCGGGCGAGAGAGAGAGAGAGAGAGATAGAGAGAGAGAGATAGATAGAGAGAGAGAGAGAGAGAGAGAGAGAGAGAGAGAGAGAGAGAGAGAGAGAGAGAGAGAGAGAGAGAGAGAGGACGGTGGAGTGTGGTCTAGTAAGGTGGGGATGTGGAGGGTATGTAGGCCATGTGGAACCTCATATGTTGGTATGCTGGTACTCATGTATGTGGATAGGGCACCATCCCTGTGTTCACATGTCGGTGCACATGTACGTGGGTGTGTGGATGTGTACATCCACGTGTTCACATGTGGGTGTGTACATACACGTGGTCACACGTCGTCACTCATACACGTGTTCACATGGGGGTGTGTACCAGAACGCGTTGTTCACATGTTGGGTGTGTAACAACACGCTTTGGCCACACGTTGGTCACCATGCGTGTGGGTGGGTCAGGCAGACACACGGGGTCGTGACCCCGTTGCCCAGGCATCATGAGGTCACCCGTGTGACCCCCTGGCAGCCAGCTGCCTGACCTCTCCTCCAAACCTCTGACCTCGTCTCTTACGCGCCCCCTACTCCGCCACAACCCTCCGTTGCCTCCATTGAGATCTTTTCCTCCCCTTCCTCCTCCTCCTCCCCCTCTTCCTCCTCCTCCTCCTCCCCTTCCTCCCCCTCTTCCTCCTCCTCCCCCTCTTCCTCCTCCTCCTCCTTCTCCCCCTCTTCCTCCTCCTCCTTCTCCCCCTCCTCCTCCTCCTCCCCAGAGATCCTGGCGTGTCCTTGATTCCTTCTCGCCCTCGCGCCAGAGATCCCCCTCTAACCCCCCCCCCCTCTACTCCCCTCTACAGATACATTCTCCCCCGGGGGTCTTTGGGGAGGGGTCTTTGGGGGAGAGGTCTTCGCCCCGTGCCCAGGCGCTCTGTGGTCTTCTGTGGCGTTAGGGACCTGCCTCAGTTGTTAACTCCACACTCTACTGTATTTCAGCTGTAGTACAACCTTGCATCTTATGGTTCTTTGGTCTCTCTCTCTCTCTCTCTCTCTCTCTCTCTCTCTCTCTCTCTCTCTCTCTCTCTCTCTCTCTCTCTCTCTCTCTCTCTCTCAGCAGGCTGGCTGAGCTGAGGAGGTCCTCCTCGGCTCTGCTGTACATACCACTGGTCCTGGCTGGGGTTATGGACGTGATGATACTGTGCGATGTGCTCCTCTTCCGTCTGCCAGTACACTGCGGGGGCAGTGGCTCAGTACTGTTATGTCTCCCAACACACGGTGAGGGGGGAGGATGATAGCTTAGGGGGAGGGAAGGGGATCTGATTGGTTCATGACGAGGTTATGTACCCGAGGAGGTGGGGGGGGGGGGTGGATCAAGAACAGTCTTTTCTGATTTGGAGAGATGTGAGAGGGAAGTAAAAGGCTCCTCCTCATCCCCCACCACTATAGATGGAGGGAGGATAGTACAGCAGAAGGCTCCTCCCCACCACCCACCACTATAGATGGAGACTGGATAGTAAAGCAGAAGGCTCCTCCCCACCACCCACCACTATAGATGGAGGGAGGATAGTACAGCAGAAGGCTCCTCCTCGCCATCCCCCACCACTATAGATGGAGAGAGGATAGTACAGCAGAAGGCTCCTCCCCACCACCCACCACTATAGATGGAGGGAGGATAGTACAGCAGAAGGCTCCTCACCATCCCCCACCACTATAGATGGAGGGAGGATAGTACAACAGAAGGCTCCTCACCATCCCCCACCACTATAGATGGAGGGAGGATAGTAAAGCAGAAGGCTCCTCCCCACCACCCACCACTATAGATGGAGGGAGGATAGTACAGCAGAAGGCTCCTCCCCACCACCCACCACTATAGATGGAGACTGGATAGTACAGCAGAAGGCTCCTCCCCACCACCCACCACTATAGATGGAGACTGGATAGTACAGCAGAAGGCTTCCTCCCCATCCACCACTATAGACAGAGACAGGACAGTAAAGCAGAAGGCTCCTCCCCACCCACCACTGTAGATGGAGGCAGGATAGTACAGCAGAAGGCATCTCCCCCACCCACCAGTCAGATGAAGAGAGGATATCAAAACAAAGACAAGTCCCTCCCTACCATTCCCTTAGGCACATCAGCGGGCAGGAAGGAACAATATGTCGTCCAGAGACGAGACACTGACATGGAAACCTTGAAGAATTGTATGAATGAAAGAAGAGAATGAACATCACTTGCTACTGGAAGGGCGTCTCAGAGGTATGCTCCAGGGGAGGAGACTCAAGAGGAGACGAGTGGGCATCAACTGCTTCAAGAAGTTCATTTTTGTGTATTGAAATGATTCTCCCTTCTTGAGCAACGTGTGTGTGTGTGTGTGTGTGTGTGTGTGTGTGTGTGTGTGTGTGTGTGTGTGTGTGTGTGTGTGTGTGTGTGTGTGTGTGTGTGTTGCACTAGCAGGCGGGAAAACTTTTGGCCAAGTTTGTGTTATAACATCCTCTTCCCTTAATTTCATGGAGTTATTCCCCCCCCCCCCCCCGTTGTATTCTCTCTCTCTCTCTCTCTCTCTCTCTCTCTCTCTCTCTCTCTCTCTCTCTCTCTCTCTCTCTCTCTCTCTCTCTCTCTCTCTCTCTCTAACGCGAAGGAAATTTGTCAGTCACGTGGACGAGATCTCGTTCGTATTTTTTCGAAGGCTTCCGTTTAGATCTCACCAGAAGAGCCATTAACATCTTAAGGAAGCTGATGTTTACAGACCCTAAAGTGTCTCCCATGCTGAGGGACGGAATTAGTTTTTTTGCACTTCTTTGTATTCGCTCTTGTTTTTGCCTCGCTATTGGTCCAGTTTGGACGTGACTATTGAACAGCGTAATGGCAGTAAAGTTTGACTTAAACGATTGACTTGTTTTAGTTTGGCAGTTAATGTGTGTGTGTGTGTGTGTGTGTGTGTGTGTGTGTGTGTGTGTGTGTGTGTGGCCGAGAATGCTTTTATTCTGTTTACTTTGTGATACGCAAATAGGTATTACTTCCATAACTTGATTTATATCTGATGATCATTCTAATATCTTTTTTCTCCAAGCACTTTGAACTATTGGCTTGATGGTCACATTATTATCATCATTAACATCTTTTTAACTGCAAAAAGCATTACTTTGTATTCGTCTACATTTAACTGTACTTCTCATGTGCCTAACCACTGTAACAGTTTGTTGAATCCACCTTCAATCCTTCCTGTGCTTGGCCTGAGGTCTCATTTTCGTATCATATTTTTTTTTTTCAAGTGTACCGATATCTCCAGATCACCCATGTACATATTGGGCTCAAGGACTGAGCCTTGCGGTACCCCGTTCTTCATACTGAGCCATTTGGGGCTTTCCTGTCTCGTTGTTACACGTGTTCTATCTTGTGAGCAGGTTCGAGTTCCATATAACATGATATATAATCTTTTTGATATTACGTTGCAATCCTGAGCATAAAACATGTGGGTGTACTTTGGGGCCTCAGTTGTTCTCTTTTCCTGGCGCTACCTCGCTGGAGGCGGGGGGAATGCTATTTCATGTGTGGCGTGGTAGCGACGGGAATGGATAAAGGCAGCAAGTATGAATATGTGCATGTGCATATATGTATATGTCTGTGTATGTATATGTATGTATACGTTGAAATGTATATGTATGCATATGTGCGTGTATGGGCGTTTATGTATATATATATATATATGTGTATGTGGGTGGTTGGGCCATTCTTCGTCTGTTTCCTTGCGCTACCTCGCTGACGCGGGAGACGATGATTAAGGGTGATAAATAGATAGATAAATGTATGACAAGAATTATACCAATTTCGTTTGACGTGTTTGACGACAGAACCCAGTTTTAGATAACTGATTGATTTATATCATTTTTGAGGAAAGTGACTGTATCATCTCCGAGTGTTATGTATATTATACACACGCCGGAGACTGAGGGGATGGTGCTGTATCTTACATTATGCATCTCCTTTTTTTTTTTTCAAGTCATCTGGTGTCACATCGGTAACTACCAGATGTTCTGCGTTCCCCTTTTCTTGACGTAATTCACGGGATAATTTCATTATCGGTAAATGTACGAGCCTGCTTATCTTTATCATTATTCCCCGCAGATACACCGTCTGGCCCGTGTGTATCATTCGTGATTTACTTTGATATCTTAAGCAATTAGGGCTTTACTTCGATATCTTAAGCAATTAGGGCTTTACTTTGATATCTTAAGCAATTAGGGCTTTACTTTGATATCTTGAGCAATTAGGGCTTTACTTCGATGTCTTAAGCAATTAGGGCTTTACTTTGATATCTTAAGCAATTTGGGCTTTACTTTGGTATCTTAAGCAATTAGGGCTTTACTTTGATATCTTAAGCAATTAGGGCTTTACTTTGATATCTGAAGCAATTAAGGCTTTACTTTGATATCTTAAGCAATTAGGGCTTTACTTTGATATCTTAAGTACTCTGTGGCATTGAACATTAATTAGGGCTTTACTTTGGTATCTTAAGCAATTAGAGTTTTACTTCGATATCTTAAGCAATTAGGGCTTTACTTCGATATCTTAAGCAATTAGGGCTTTACTTTGACATCTTAAGCAATTAGGGCTTTACTTTGATATCTTAAGTACTCTGTGACATTGAACATTACGCGTGTCCACATTCTTCTCTGGCATTAGAAGTACGTACCGTGCATGGGGCATGGCTGGGATATTGTGGATGGTAATCAGCAAGTCGAAGTAAATGTTTGGTAAAGAAGTCATTTATCATTGTTCGTTATCTGAGGTGGTGTCATTTTGAGTCTGATAAATGAGGCGTGTGGCATCTGTTTGATGTGTTTTTGTTTTTTTTGTGTGTTTCTTACGTATTTGTGGAAATCTGTTGTGGGTTCTTATCTTCGCGTTTTGGAAAATTATCTTTTGATATATATTTCTTTTGTGACTCATTTTCGTATACGGTTTACCACGTACATATATCAGTGGTCCTCTGGTGCATATACCACTGGTAACCTAGATTGTTGCTATATATACACACTATTGGTCTCATGGAGCGACACTTCGTATTTCCTGTATACATTTACGTTACCCTTAACGCACAGATTCCTCTACATGTCCCGCTTACCTTGTATGATTCACCTTTCCTGCCCGAGGCTACCCTTCCTCAGCGCCTAGGGAAGCCAGCCACGTCCACTGGGGCGAGATCACAGTGTGAAACAGGAAGTGTGGTGATCAATACGCGTCTTTGTGGAGCGAGTCCAGGGGCAGTCGAGGCGTGAGAGTCGAGTGTCTTCGGTAAAGCAGTCTCGCCTTGGGCGTGAAGGAGTCTCATGTTGCGTCTGTGATGTGAAGATGGGCGGCGGAGACCAACCAACCAACCACACTGTATGTGGAGTTGGCCATTTGGTGCTACATGATTGACGCCTGCCTCTGTCCTGTGCGCCGTCGCTAGCGAGGGTGGTACATGGATGGATCCTGGTAGTCCTGTAACCTCCGAAGACGTGGAGGTTCACTGGAGCCATCCTGTTGCTCCCCCCTGGGTCCAGTGTGTCATATAATCCAGGGTCTGGATTGTCGGAGTCCAGCGCTGGACACGCATTACCCCATTGCAACACTGAACGTCCACCTGGCTTGCACAAGGAACACGTTGAACGGGGCAATTCTAGTGTTTCCCACGACAGAGTGTTGCGTTTAACTTACGTGTAAAACGGTTACATAAAAACGCTTGGCCACTCCTCAGCGTTGGCTGTGTAGGTAGGGGAGGAAAGGGGGCCATGGAATGGTCGTGGGAGATAGGGTTCGCTGAGGGAATTGTGATCCAGATTTGGAAAGCCACCTCGTATCCCTTAGAATGGAATGAGAGTTTAAAGTATTGGTGATGTATGTGTGTGTCTTTGACATCGGTAAACAAGGCTTCGAAGTGATTATTTTTTTAAGCTGTGGGACAAGATGGTTTGTGTCTATGATTACTGATCTTGAGAATATTACAAACCTGACTGTGAGGCTTTTGTTATATGGCTTCCATCGTTAGTAAAGTATCATTCAAGTTTCTGTTGGGGAAAAAAGGAAACGTATTTGCCATACGGCTGGCAGCGCTTGTGAAGGGCGTCAGGCGGCACGTCACCCTGCTGCCTGTGCTTTGGGGAAACCCTATCGTGCACCACCAGATGAAGACGGATTGGCACCGTGGTGGCTCTCTTAGCCATGGTTGAGCGTGATGGAGAATTGAGTGTGAGTGGAAAGGTCGCCAGTCACGCTGATATGTGTGACCGTCCACACGACACATATGCGACCCATATGTGTCGTGTTTCGCTCTCCCTTACATAACACGTTCATACCACGCGCCACGTGTATGTCCGCGAACAGGTATATACATATACACTGGGTTGATACGTTCATGCTTTCCATATACGTATATCCGTAGTTTCTATATGTATACGTATACCCACTATACTGAACTCCTGCCGGCATTATGATATCCACACTCACACACACACACACACACACCACACACACACACACACACACACACACACACACACACACACACACACACACACACACACACACACACACACACACACACACACACACATTTACATTAGGCAAACACCGTCATCCCCTTTTGCCTCCATGCTGTTAAATACACATACACACACCCCCTCCACGTATGATTATTCATACATGTGTGCGTACATCTCATGTATGCTTAATACATAACTCTTACCCATTCTCTTGTACACCCCGTATGCATACATGCATACGTACACCTCCCATACGCCTCAGTATTGGTTCACCCATTACGTTAATACACACACACACACACACACACACACACACACACACACACACACACATACACGGGCACGCATACACCCGTCATGTGTGTGTGTGTGTGTGTGTGTGTGTGTGTGTGTGTGTGTGTGTATTGGTGTATGTATACACGCACTTAGGTACACACTCGTGTACGCACTCACCTCTTGGGAACATAATAAGCTATAGTCATACCCACTCCGTAAGATCGTGCGCACACACCCGAGACACGCAATACGCACATACTTGTGGACGTGTGTACATAAGGCGTGTGTACCTTGTGTACACACACGCCCACACTCGTGCTTGAGATATTAATGTTTTATGTTACAGCCTTGAGGCCCACATGCAGCAGCAAGCAGCAGCAGCAGCAAGGACACTTGCCACGCACAAAAAGGAAAAATAAACGGAGTTGTGGGCAGGTGTATCGGCTCGAACAGTAAGAGCAGCATCGGTAACGGCATGAGGAGGACGGGGTACAATGCTGCTCCCCTGACAGCATGAGGAGGAGGTACAATGCTGCTCCCCTGACAGCATGAGGAGGAGGTACAATGCTGCTCCCCTGACAGCATGAGGAGGAGGTACAATGCTGCTCCCCTGACAGTAGGAGGACGGGGTACAATGCTGCTCCCCTGACAGCATGAGGAGGAGGTACAATGCTGCTCCCCTGACAGTAGGAGGAGGGGGTACAATGCTGCTCCCCTGACAGTAGGAGGAGGTACAATGCTGCTCCCCTGACAGTAGGAGGACGGGGTACAATGCTGCTCCCCTGACAGTAGGAGGAGGAGGTACAATGCTGCTCCCCTGACAGTAGGAGGACGGGGTACAATGCTGCTCCCCTGACAGCATGAGGAGGAGGTACAATGCTGCTCCCCTGACAGTAGGAGGAGGGGGTACAATGCTGCTCCCCTGACAGTAGGAGGAGGGGTACAATGCTGCTCCCCTGACAGTAGGAGGACGGGGTACAATGCTGCTCCCCTGACAGTAGGAGGACGGGGTACAATGCTGCTCCCCTGACAGCATGAGGAGGAGGTACAATGCTGCTCCCCTGACAGTAGGAGGACGGGGTACAATGCTGCTCCCCTGACAGCATGAGGAGGAGGTACAATGCTGCTCCCCTGACAGCATGAGGAGGGGGTACAATGCTGCTCCCCTGACAGTAGGAGGAGGGGTACAATGCTGCTCCCCTGACAGTAGGAGGAGGGGTACAATGCTGCTCCCCTGACAGCAGGAGGAGGACGGGGTACAATGCTGCTCCCCTGACAGCATGAGGAGGGGGTACAATGCTGCTCCCCTGAGAGCATGAGGAGGAGGTACAATGCTGCTCCCCTGACAGCATGAGGAGGGGGTACAATGCTGCTCCCCTGACAGTAGGAGGAGGGGGTACAATGCTGCTCCCCTGATGGTAGGAGGAGGGGTACAATGCTGCTCCCCTGACAGTAGGAGGAGGGGGTACAATGCTGCTCCCCTAACAGCATGAGGAGGGGGTACAATGCTGCTCCCTGACAGCAGCAGGAGGAGACACATGCACCCCAGACAGCAGCAGGAGGGGACACATGCGCCCCAGACAGCAGCAGGAGGGGACACATGCACCCCAGACAGCAGCAGGAGGGGACACATGCACCCCAGACAGCAGCAGGAGGGGACACATGCACCCCAGACAGGACACATGCACCCCAGACAGCAGCAGGAGGGGACACATGCACCCCAGACAGCAGCAGCAGGGGACACATGCACCCCAGACAGCAGCAGGAGGGGACACATGCACCCCAGAGCAGCAGCAGGAGGGGACACATGCACCCCAGACAAGCAGCAGGACGGGGACACATGCACCCCAGACAGCAGCAGGAGGGGACACATGCGACCCCGGACAGCAGCAGGGGGGACACATGCACCCCCAGACAGGACACATGCACCCCAGACAGCAGCAGGAGGGGACACATGCACCCCAGACAGCAGCAGTGAGGGGACTGCACCCCAGACAGGACACCTGCACCCCAGACCAGCAGCAGGAGGGGACACATGCGCCCCAGACAGCAGCAGGAGGGGACACATGCACCCCAGACAGCAGCAGGAGGGGACACATGCACCCCAGACAGGACACATGCACCCCAGACAGCAGCAGGAGGGGACACATGCACCCCAGACAGCAGCAGGTGGGGACACATGCACCCCAGACAGGACACATGCACCCCAGACAGCAGCAGGAGGGGACACATGCGCCCCAGACAGCAGCAGGAGGGGACACATGCACCCCAGACAGCAGCAGGAGGGGACACATGCACCCCAGACAGGACACATGCACCCCAGACAGCAGCAGGAGGGGACACATGCACCCCAGACAGGACACATGCGCCCCAGACAGCAGGGGAACGACGGAGTGAGCAGCGGTTGGGGGTAAGCAGGCTTGGGTGGGTTCGTGGTGGGGCGGGGGGGGGGGGGGGAGCACCTTGGCCACAGGGGCGAGGGCCATGAACCACTGGGGAAAGGGAAGGGAGCGCACCAATCTGGATCTGGGTAAGGTGGGCTTGAGTCTGGGTCTGGGTCAGTAGGCGCGTGGGGGGAAGGAGGAGGGGGAAGAACAGCGTCAAAATTACCATTTCTTTCCCATTTTTTTTATTTCCTGTGGGAGAGGAAGGGTGAGGGTGAGGGAGGGGTTCATGTGTGAGGGTCAGGCCAGGGCCGACCTGTCTCCCACTGCCCTCCCTCCCTCCCTCCCTTCCATCTTGTTTCCCTCCTCCTCTTAGTTTCTCTCTCTCTCTCTCTCTCTCTCTCTCTCTCTCTCTCTCTCTCTCTCTCTCTCTCTCTCTCTCTCTCTCTCTCTCTCTCTCTCTCTCTCTCAGTTGTATCGACAGGTCGAGCACTCTATCCTCCCTCCCTCCCTCCCTCCCTCCAGTCATGTGATTGCATAAACGGCGAGCAGACGGGAAGTTGTAGGTGGGATACGTGGGCAGGAGATTGTAGGTGGGATAAGGGGACAAGAGATTGTAGGTGGGATACGTGGGCAGGAGATTGTAGGTGGGATACGTGGGCAAGAGATTGTAGGTGGGATAAGGGGACAAGAGATTGTAGGTGGGATACGTGGGCAGGAGATTGTAGGTGGGATACGGGGACAGGGGATTGAAGGTGGGATACGGGGACAAGATATTGTAGGTGGGATACGTGGGCGAGAGATTGTAGGTGTATGTGACCTGGAGAGTGTACGTGTTGTATGTTGCTTGGATACAACAGAAGTTATTGTATTCGAGCGAGTAGAACGCCAGAATACCCCGATACAGCTGCTGTTGTATTGCTGTAGTGACACTGTAACGGTCGCCTTCTACAGGAGCAGTGGCACACCTGGGCCGTTGTTCTTCAAGAACAGTTCTCTTCCTCCGCGCTTAACACAAGGAGGAGGGGAGCTGGGCTGTTCTCCTCTACACCCCCCAACCTTCCCCTCTCTCCTCCCCTCACAGCTCGACCATACTTGGCAGGTGGTTGGTGGAGCAGGCTGTTTGAGGGAGGGTGTAACACGAGTATTGTGGTATAGGTGTGGTGGTGGTGTGGTGGTGGTGTGATGGTGTGGTGGTGTGGTGTGGTGTGGTGGTGGTGTGATGGTGTGGTGGTGTGGTATAGCTGTGGTGGTGGTGTGGTGTGGTATAGCTGTGATGGTGGTGTGGTGGTGGTGTGGTGTGGTGGTGGTGGTGGTGTGTTGGTGTGGTATACCTGTGATGGTGGTGTGGTGTGGTGATGTGGTATAGCTGTGATGGTGGTGTGGTGGTGTGGTGGTGTGGTGATGGTGATAGTGATGGTGGTAGTGATGGTGGTGTGGTGTGGTGGTGTGGTATAGCTGTGATGGTGATGTGGTGGTGGTGTGGTTGTGGTGATGGTGATAGTGATGGTGGTGTGGTGGTGGTTGACCCGGGGGAAGGGAGGGAAAGAGAAGAAGAAGAAAAAAAAAAAAACGAAAAGATAATCTACTCTTAAATTCCTTTTTCGTAAAGTTCTTGAAGAAGCCTTTTTTCCCCCACAAGGTTTGCAAAGGCAATAGCTTAAACATCCCAGCTCCCCCTCTCTCTCTCTCCCCTCTCCTCCCCGGTGGGTGGCGGAGAGGATGTGATCTTTCTATTGGCGCTGTATCTACTACTTCTGTATTATCAATAGCACTTCGCGTTCTTAATAGATTCAATTTGCACAGTGTGTCTGTCTGGTGTGTCCTTCCCGCTTTATTTTCGTATGCAAATTAGGGTGCTGGGACCTCCGACATCTTCGCTGGGTACGTGATGATGTGTCCCAAACGCCACCGCCGGGATACAGGATATTGTTGGAGGTCCCCTAGTGTCAGTAGTGGGATATAGTGTGTTGGTGTATGAGTCCCAGTGGCAATACTGGGATACAGTATGTTGTATCGTCAAATACCGGGATACAGTATGGTGTATCCCACTCATGAATACACGGACACAGTATATTGTATTCCACTCGTCAATACCCGGATACAGTATGTTGTAGCCCACTCATCAGTACTTGGATACAGTATAGTGTATTCCACTCATCAACATACGTATGAATGTATTTTGACAGCGGCCAGTTGCATATATATATATATATATATATATATATATATATATATATATATATATATATATATATTATTTATTCATTCATTATACTTTGTCGCTGTCTCCCGCGTCAACGAAGGAGCGCAAGGAAACAGACGAAAGGATACATACCTATACATCTCAACGTATACCTATATATACATACACAGACTTATACATATATACACATGTACATACTTCATACTTGCTGCCCTTATTCATTCCCATCGCCACCCCGTCACACATGAAATGACAACCCCCTCCCCCCCGCACACACACGAGGTAGCGCTAGGAAAAGACAACAAAGGCCCCATTCGTTCACACTCAGTCTCTAGCTGTCATGTAATAATGCACCGAAACCACAGCTCTCTTTCCACATCCAGGCCCCACACAACTTTCCATGGTCTAGCCCAGACGCTTCACATTCCCTGGTTCAATCCATTGAAAGGCGCATCAGACCCCGGTATACCACATCGTTCCAATTTACTCTATTCCTTCCTCGCCTTTCACCCTCCTGCATGTTCGGGGCCGCGATTGCTAAAAATATTTTTCACTCCATTCTTTCACCTCCAATTTGGTCTCCCACCTCTCCTCGTTCACCTCTGACACATATATCCTATTTGTCAATCTTTCCTCACTCATTCTCTCCATGTGACCAAACCATTTCAATACACCCTCTTTTGCTCTCTCAACCACACTTTTTTATTACCACACATCTCTCTTACCCTTACATTACTTACTCGATCAAACCACCTCACACGACATATTGTCCTCAAACATCTCATTTCCAACACATCCACCCTCCTCCGCAAAACCCTATCCATAGCCCACGCCTCGCAACCATATAACATTGTTGGATCCACTATTCCTTCAAACATACCCATTTTTGCTTTCTAAGGCAATGTTCTCGCCTTCCACACATTCTTCAACGCTCCCAGAACCTTGGCCCTCTCCCCCACCCTGTGAATTACCTCCGCTTCCATGGTTCCATCCGCTGCCAAATCCACTCCCAGATATCTAAAACACTTTACTTCCTCCAGTTTTTATCCATTCAGACTTACCTCTCAATTGACTTGACCCTCAACCCTACTGTACCTAATAACCTTGCTCTTATTCACATTCATTATCAGCTTTCTTCTTTCACACACTTTACCAAACTCATTCACCAGATTCTGCAGTTTCTCACCCGAATCAGCCACCAGCGCTGTATCATCAGCGAACAACAACTGACTCGCTTCCCAAGCCCTCTCATCCACAACAGACTGCATACTTGCCCCTCTCTCCGAAATTCGTGCATTCACATCCCTAACAACCCCATCCATAAACAAATTAAAAAAAAACCATGGAGACATCACGCACGCCTGCCGCAAACCGACATTCACTGGGAACCAATTACTTTCCTCTCTTCCTACTCGTACACATGCCTTACATCCTCGATAAAAACTTTTCACTGCTTCTAACAACTTGCTTCCCACACCATATACTCTTAATACCTTCTACAGAGCATCTCTATCAACTCTATCATATGCCTTCTCCAGATCCATAAATGCTACATAAAAATCCATTTGCTTTTCTAAGTATTTCTCACATACATTCTTCAAAGTAAACACTTGATCATCACTTCCTCTACCACTTCTGAAACGACACTGCTCTTCCCCAATCTGATGCTCTGTACATGCCTTCACTCTCTCAATCAATACCCTCCCATATGATTCCCCAGGAATACTCAACAAACTTATGCCTCTGTAATTTGAACACTCACCTTCATCCCCTTTGCCTTTGTACCATGGCACTATGCATGCATTCCGCCAATCCTCAGGCACTTCACCATGAGCCTTACATACATTGAATATCCTCATCAACCAGTCAACAACACATTCACACCCTTTTTAAATAAATTCCACAGCAATACCATCCAAACCCGCCGCCTTGCCGGCTTTTATCTTCCGCAAAGCTTTCACTACCTCTTCTCTGTTTAACAAACCATTGTCGCTGACTCTTTCACTTCCCACACCACCTTGACCAAAACACTCTGTCATCTACCACATTCAACAAACCTTCAAAATACTCACTCCATCTCCTTCTCACATCACCACTATTTGATAGTACCTCCCCATTAGCCCCCTTCACCAATGTTCCCATTTGTTCTCTTGTCTTACGCACTTTATTTACCTCCTTCCAAAACATCTTTTTATTCTCCCTGAAATTTAATACTCTCTCACCCCAGCTCTCATTTGCCCTCTTTTTCACCTCTTGCAACTTTCTCCTGACCTCCTGCCTCTTTCTTTTATACATCTACCAGTCATTTGCACTATTTCCCTGCAAAACTCGTCCAAATACCTCTCTCTTCTCTTTCACTAATAATCTTACTTCCTCATCCCACCACTCACTACTCTTTCTAATCTGCCCACCTCCCACGCTTCTCATGCCACAAGCATCTTTTGTGCAAACCATCACTGCTTCCCTAAATACATCCCATTCCTCCCCCACTCCCCTTACGTCCTTTTCTCTCACCTTTTTCCATTCTGCACTCAGTCTCTCCTCGTACCTCCTCACACAAGTCTCCTTCCCAAGCTCACTTACACTCACCGCTCACTTCACCCCAACATTCTTTCTCCTTTCTGAAGACCTCTACAAATCTTCACCTTCGCCTCCACAATATTATGATTAGACATCCATCCAGTTGCACCTGTCAGCACATTAACATCCAAAAGTCTCTCTTTCACGCGCCTATCAATTAACACATAATCCAGTAACGCTTTCTGGCCATCTCTCCTACTTACATACGTATACTTATGTATATCTCTGTTTCTAAACCAGGTATTCCCAGTCACCAATCCTTTTTCAGCACACAAATCTACAAGCTCTTCACCATTTCCATTTACAACACTGAACACCCCATGTACACCAATTATTCCCTCAACTGCCACATTACTCACCTTTGCATTCAAATCACCCATCACTATAACCTGGTCTCGTGCATCAAAACTGCTAACACACTCATTCAGCTGATCCCAAAACACTTGCCTCTCATGATCTTTCTTCTCATGCCCAAGTACATATGCACCAATAATCACCCATCTCTCTCCATCCACTTTCAGTTTTACCCATATCAATCTAGAGTTTACTTTCTTACACTCATCACATACTCCCACAACTCCTCCTTCAGGAGTAGTGCAACTGCTTCCTTTGCTCTTGTCCTCTCACCAACTCCTAACTTTACTCCCAAGACATTCCCAAACCACTCTTCTCCTTTACCCTTGAGCTTCGTTTCACTCAGAGCCGAAACATCCAGGTTCCTTTCCTCAAACATGCTACCTATCTCTCATTTTTTCTCATCTTGGTTACATCCATTTATATATATATATATATATATATATATATATATATATATATATATATATATATATATATATATATATATATATATATATGCTCTACTAAGGCGGAACGGAAGGTGTAAATGATATACGATAGACTTGAAAAAAAATGGATAAACATAATTCAAAAACGAATTGTAAAGATGCTTCACATCACCACTAGCAAAATTCAAGTCCAAAAGAGAATAATAATTA
This sequence comes from Panulirus ornatus, assembly GCF_036320965.1. Lineage (NCBI taxonomy): Eukaryota > Metazoa > Arthropoda > Malacostraca > Decapoda > Palinuridae > Panulirus > Panulirus ornatus. Next base: position 21,144,630 of record NC_092257.1, on the reverse strand, counting down.
AAAGACCCGCATTTGTACTACTTTCTTCTCTCAAAGTCAAAATTTGTCATATTATTCAGTAATTGTCTAATATATTTTTTTTGTGGATTTTTGTCTTTTGGTTCATGTGTTTCTGTTAGGGAGGGAGGGGGGCTGCTGCAGCTGGCTGGGTTATACTCGGGTATATGTGTCATATTATTGTGGGTGTTGGGGTTATACTCGGGTATATGTGTCATATTATTGTGGGTGTTGGGGTTATACTCGGGTATATGTGTCATATCATTGTGGATGTTGGGGTTATACTCGGGTATATGTGTCATATCATTGTGGGTGTTGGGGTTATACTCGGGTATATGTGTCATATCATTGTGGGTGTTGGGGTTATACTCGGGTATATGTGTCATATCATTGTGGGTGTTGGGGTTATACTCGGGTATATGTGTCATATCATTGTGGGTGTTGGGGTTATACTCGGGTATATGTGTCATATCATTGTGGATGTTGGGGTTATACTCGGGTATATGTGTCATATCATTGTGGATGTTGGGGTTATACTCGGGTATATGTGTCATATCATTGTGGATGTTGGGGTTATACTCGGGTATATGTGTCATATTATTGTGGGTGTTGGGGTTATACTCGGGTATATGTGTCATATCATTGTGGGTGTTTATGTTCTCGTTGGCCCACGGAGGGTATGATGGTGGACGGGGGCGCGCGCGCGCCCTGACATTAATGTTTCTTTGTCTTGCAAATCAACCCCTGTGCTAGCTCATGACCATCTCTCTCTCTCTTATTTTTATTGGTTAATCTTTTGTTTTCTTTCTCTTTTCCGCGCGCGCGCGCGCGTGTGTGTATGTGTGTGTGTGTGTGTGTGTGTGTGTGTGTGTGTGTGTGTGTGTTCATTATTCATTCAAATATTGTCTCTCTCCTGCATTAAAGATGAGCTTGTTAGTCGCTTGGGATATATATTCCCTTTTTTTACTTTCATTATATATATATATATATATATATATATATATATATATATATATATATATATATATATATATATATATATATATATATATATATATATATATAGGTAGTATGTTTGAGGAAAGGAACCTGGATGTTTTGGCTCTGAGTGAAACGAAGCTCAAGGGTAAAGGGGAAGAGTGGTTTGGGAATGTCTGGGGAGTAAAGTCAGGGGTTAGTGAGAGGACAAGAGCAAGGGAAGGAGCAGCAATACTCCTGAAACAGGAGTTGTGGGAGTATGTGATAGAATGTAAGAAAGTAAATTCTCGATTAATATGGGTAAAACTGAAAGTTGATGGAGAGAGGTGGGTGATTATTGGTGCATATGCATCTGGGCATGAGAAGAAAGATCATGAGAGGCAAGTGTTTTGGGAGCAGCTGAATGAGTGTGTTAGTGGTTTTGATGCACGAGACCGGGTTATAGTGATGGGTGATTTGAATGCAAAGGTGAGTAATGTGGCAGTTGAGGGAATAATTGGTATACATGGGGTGTTCAGTGTTGGAAATGGAAATGGTGAAGAGCTTGTAGATTTATGTGCTGAAAAAGGACTGATGATTGGGAATACCTGGTTTAAAAAGCGAGATATACATAAGTATACTTATGTAAGTAGGAGAGATGGCCAGAGAGCGTTATTGGATTACGTGTTAATTGACAGGCGTGCGAAAGAGAGACTTTTGGATGTTAATGTGCTGAGAGGTGCAACTGGAGGGATGTCTGATCATTATCTTGTGGAGGCTAAGGTGAAGATTTGTATGGGTTTTCAGAAAAGAAGAGTGAATGTTGGGGTGAAGAGGGTGGTGAGAGTAAGTGAGCTTGGGAAGGAGACCTGTGTGAGGAAGTACCAGGAGAGACTGAGTACAGAATGGAAAAAGGTGTTAACAATGGAAGTAAGGGGAGTGGGGGAGGAATGGGATGTATTTAGGGAATCAGTGATGGATTGCGCAAAAGATGCTTGTGGCATGAGAAGAGTGGGAGGTGGGTTGATTAGAAAGGGTAGTGAGTGGTGGGATGAAGAAGTAAGAGTATTAGTGAAAGAGAAGAGAGAGGCATTTGGACGATTTTTGCAGGGAAAAAATGCAATTGAGTGGGAGATGTATAAAAGAAAGAGACAGGAGGTCAAGAGAAAGGTGCAAGAGGTGAAAAAAAGGGCAAATGAGAGTTGGGGTGAGAGAGTATCATTAAATTTTAGGGAGAATAAAAAGATGTTCTGGAAGGAGGTAAATAAGGTGCGTAAGACAAGGTAGCAAATGGGAACTTCAGTGAAGGGCGCAAATGGGGAGGTGATAACAAGTAGTGGTGATGTGAGAAGGAGATGGAGTGAGTATTTTGAAGGTTTGTTGAATGTGTTTGATGATAGAGTGGCAGATATAGGGTGTTTTGGTCGAGGTGGTGTGCAAAGTGAGAGGGTTAGGGAAAATGATTTGGTAAACAGAGAAGAGGTAGTGAAAGCTTTGCGGAAGATGAAAGCCGGCAAGGCAGCAGGTTTGGATGGTATTGCAGTGGAATTTATTAAAAAAGGGGGTGACTGTATTGTTGACTGGTTGGTAAGGTTATTTAATGTATGTATGACTCATGGTGAGGTGCCTGAGGATTGGCGGAATGCGTGCATAGTGCCATTGTACAAAGGCAAAGGGGATAAGAGTGAGTGCTCAAATTACAGAGGTATAAGTTTGTTGAGTATTCCTGGTAAATTATATGGGAGGGTATTGATTGAGAGGGTGAAGGCATGTACAGAGCATCAGATTGGGGAAGAGCAGTGTGGTTTCAGAAGTGGTAGAGGATGTGTGGATCAGGTGTTTGCTTTGAAGAATGTACGTGAGAAATACTTAGAAAAGCAAATGGATTTGTATGTAGCATTTATGGATCTGGAGAAGGCATATGATAGAGTTGATAGAGATGCTCTGTGGAAGGTATTAAGAATATATGGTGTGGGAGGAAAGTTGTTAGAAGCAGTGAAAAGTTTCTATCGAGGATGTAAGGCATGTGTACGTGTAGGAAGAGAGGAAAGTGATTGGTTCTCAGTGAATGTAGGTTTGCGGCAGGGGTGTGTGATGTCTCCATGGTTGTTTGATTTGTTTATGGATGGGGTTGTTAGGGAGGTAAATGCAAGAGTTTTGGAAAGAGGGGCAAGTATGAAGTCTGTTGAGGATGAGAGAGCTTGGGAAGTGAGTCAGTTGTTGTTCGCTGATGATACAGCGCTGGTGGCTGATTCATGTGAGAAACTGCAGAAGCTGGTGACTGAGTTTGGTAAAGTGTGTGGAAGAAGAAAGTTAAGAGTAAATGTGAATAAGAGCAAGGTTATTAGGTACAGTAGGGTTGAGGGTCAAGTCAATTGGGAGGTGAGTTTGAATGGAGAAAAACTGGAGGAAGTGAAGTGTTTTAGATATCTGGGAGTGGATCTGGCAGCGGATGGAACCATGGAAGCGGAAGTGGATCATAGGGTGGGGGAGGGGGCGAAAATTCTGGGGGCCTTGAAGAATGTGTGGAAGTCGAGAACATTATCTCGGAAAGCAAAAATGGGTATGTTTGAAGGAATAGTGGTTCCAACAACGTTGTATGGTTGCGAGGCGTGGGTTATGGATAGAGTTGTGCGCAGGAGGATGGATGTGCTGGAAATGAGATGTTTGAGGACAATGTGTGGTGTGAGGTGGTTTGATCGAGTGAGTAACGTAAGGGTAAGAGAGATGTGTGGAAATAAAAAGAGCGTGGTTGAGAGAGCAGAAGAGGGTGTTTTGAAGTGGTTTGGGCACATGGAGAGAATGAGTGAGGAAAGATTGACCAAAAGGATATATGTGTCGGAGGTGGAGGGAACGAGGAGAAGAGGGAGACCAAATTGGAGGTGGAAAGATGGAGTGAAAAAGATTTTGTGTGATCGGGGCCTGAACATGCAGGAGGGTGAAAGGAGGGCAAGGAATAGAGTGAATTGGAGCGATGTGGTATACCGGGGTTGACGTGCTGTCAGTGGATTGAATCAAGGCATGTGAAGCGTCTGGGGTAAACCATGGAAAGCTGTGTAGGTATGTATATTTGCGTGTGTGGACGTATGTATGGTATGTACATGTGTGTGGGGGGGGTTGGGCCATTTCTTTCGTCTGTTTCCTTGCGCTACCTCGCAAACGCGGGAGACAGCGACAAAGTATAATAAAAAAAAAATGATATATATATATATATATATATATATATATATATATATATATATATAACGCGGAAGACAGCGATGAAGTATAATAAGTATATATAAATATTCCACTGAGTCCACGAGGAAAGTGAAACACGATAAGTTCCCAAGTGCACTTTCCTGTAATAATCACATCATCAGGAGAGACACAAGAGAGAGAAATATAACAGTCAGTTGATATACAACGAAGAGACGTAGCTAGGACGCCATGTGGTTCGCTGGTGATTTGGTTTAACTTCATTCCACTTTCTCTGATATGTTTAGAAGTAAACCTCCTCCTCCCCCATCCCTGGCTCCCGTCTCTCTTGCCCCCTTCTCCCCGTCTTTGTTTCTTCATCCCTCCTTCCTGCCGTCTTGTCTTCCTTCCTGTTGTCTCCTCCTCCTCCCTCACCCCCCCCCTCTTCCTCTCCCTCAGTGACCACTCCATCACGTTTCTTCTTCCTCTAACCTAACCTCCTCCTCCTCCTCCACCACCACCTCCATCTCTACCGTACCTTCATCTAGTTTATCTCTTCCTCAGTCACTCTCCCCCGGGCCCTGTCTGAGCCCCCTCACCCCCAAGCCTTCCCAACCCCCGCGCCCCTCCACCAGCCCCCACCAGCTCTCCCAGCCCCTGTAGCACTTCCAACCCCCCCCCCCCCCACACCAGCCCACCCGCCCTCACAGCCTCCGCTGAGCCTCTCTACCCTCACCACCAGCCCCCCATTAACCCTCTCAACCCTGCCAGCCCCCCACCCACCAGCTCTCCCAGACCCGCCATCCCCCACTAACCCTTTCAGCCCCGTCATACCTCCCAGCCCCGTCAGACCTCCCAGCCCACCAGCTCTCCCGGCCCCTCACAAACCCTCTCAGCCCCCACCAGCCCTCTCAGACCCCACCAGCCCTCCCAGCCCCACCAGCCCCACCAGCCCCAACAGCCCTCCCGGCCCCACCGGCCCACCACAAACCCTCCCAGCCCCCACCAGCCCTCCCAACCCCACCAGCTCTCCTAGCCCCACCAGCCCTCCCAACCCCATCAGTCCTCCTAGCCCTACCAGCCCTCCCGGCCCCATCTTCATCCAGTGTCTCCCTCCCGTGACTGCCCATCACTCACTCATCCCTGAATCACATGTCGCCCCTTCCCTCCTGACCACGTGTCGCCCCTTCCCTCCTGACCACGTGTCGCCCCTTCCCTCCTGACCACGTGTCGCCCCTTCCCTCCTGACCACGTGTCGCCCCTTCCCTCCTGACCACGTGTCGCCCCTTCCCTCCTGACCACCTGTCGCCCCTTCCCTCCTGACCACGTGTCGCCCCTTCCCTCCTGACCACGTGTCGCCCCTTCCCTCACACGTGGCCCCTCTGTCCCTTCTCTACTAGTAACCCTTCCTCTCGATTTCACTGTAACCCTTTACCTGTTTATAACCCCTTCTCTGCCTGTAACCCTTTCTCTCTCTCACTGTAACCCTCTGTCTCTCTGTAACCTCTTCCCTGCCTGTAACCCTTTCTCTGTCTGTAACCCTGTATCTCTATGTAACCTCTTCCCTGCCTGTAACCCTTTCTCTCTCTCACTGTAACCCTCTATCTCTATGTAACCTCTTCCCTGCCTGTAACCCTTTCTCTCTCACTGTAACCCTCTTATCTCTCTGTAACCCCTTCTCTGCCTGTAACCCTTTCTCTCTCACTGTAACCCTCTGTCTCTCTGTAACCCCTTCTCTGCCTGTAACCCTTTCTCTCTCACTGTAACCCTCTTATCTCTCTGTAACCCCTTCTCTGCCTGTAACCCTTTCTCTCTCACTGTAACCCTCTGTCTCTCTGTAACCTCTTCCCTCCCTGTAACCCTTTCTCTGTCTGTAACCCTGTAGTGTATGTAACCATTACTGTTCGTAACCTATTCCCTGCCTGTAACCCTTCCCCTAGCCTGTAACCCTCCACTGTATGTAACTTTCCCCAACCTGTAACTCTTCCCCCCCCCTTTCCTCTCCCCATCACCACCCATCACCACTGTACGTTTATCCCTCCTTCACTCTCCGTGATCACCCATCACCGTTGTCTTACCCCTTGCTTGTGTGTGTGTGTGTGTGTGTGTGTGTATCAGACGTTCCACATTCTCCCCTCCCCTCCCCTCCTCCCTCCTGGCCAGCACCAACCCCAGCCCTCCCTGGAGGGACTGACGACGCCCTCCACTTGCCCAGGTTCAGGAATGATAATGCCAGGAGACACTCCAATATGTAAATCCCGAGGGCAGAGGGCCGGGCAGCTGTGGAGGCCAGACCCTCTCTCTCTCTCTCTCTCTCTCTCTCTCTCTCTCTCTCTCTCTCTCTCTCTCTCTCTCTCTCTCTCTGCTCTCTCTCTCTGCTCTCTATTTCTCTCTCTGCTCTCTGTTTCTCTCTCTCTGCTCTCTCTGCTCTCTCTCTCTGCTCTCTCTCTCTCTCTCTCTCTCTCTCTCTCTCTCTCTCTCTCTCTCTCTCTCTCTCTGCTCTCTCTCTCTGCTCTCTCTGCTCTTTATTTCTCTCTCTGCTCTCTATTTCTCTCTCTCTGCTCTCTATTTCTCTCTCTCTGCGCTCTCTCTCTCTCTCTCTCTCTCTCTCTCTCTCTCTCGACCTCGACCTCGTGCCTGCTAGACCCCACACCCTCCACCCCCCCACGCCCCCCGAGCCTGCCTGTTGACCCTCCAACAGCCTCCACCACACCCCCACCCCCTTCCCCCCACAAATGACACCTCCTCACACATACATTTATGACTTATAAATTATCTTGCAGGTCCAGGGGGGAAGATATATGACATGGCTCGCTCTCTTAATGGCGGACTGTTTCTTGGGGAAGGGAGGAGGAGGAGGAGGAGGAGGAGGAGGAGGAGGAGGAGGAGGACATGAGGATGATAGAGATGGGGGGGGAGGGAAGGGATATGAGGATGAGGAAGGAGGAGGAGGACATGAGGATGATAGAGGGAGGGAGGAGGGAGGGATATGAGGATGAGGAAGGATGAGGAGGAGGAGGAGGAGGACATGAGGATGATAGAGGGAGGTGGGAGGAGGGATATGAGGATGAGGAAGGATGAGGAGGAGGAGGAGGACATGAGGATGATAGAGGGGGGAGGGGGAGGAGGGATATGAGGATGAGGAGGGATGAAGAGGAGGAGGAGGAGGATATGAGGGTGATAGAGGGAGGGGGGAGGGAAGGGATATGAGGATGAGGAAGGATGAGGAGGAGGAGGAGGAGGACATGAGGATGATAGAGGGAGGGAGGGGGGAGGGAAGGGATATGAGGATGAGGAGGAGGACATGAGGATGATAGAGGGAGGGGGGAGGGAAGGGATATGAGGATGAGGAAGGGTGAGGGAGGAAGGGAGGGAAAGTGGGTAAGGGAGAGGAGGGAGGGGGGAGGGAAGGGATATGAGGATGAGGAAGGGTGAGGGAGGAAGGGAGGGAAAGTGGGTAAGGGAGAGGAGGGAGGGACACAAAAAGTCCTCATGCAGATATGATGGCGGAAGGTCTCTGATAATTTGTGGATGTGAGGGGGAACGGGTGGGGGCTGTGTTTCTCGTGGTCCGTAGCTGAAATATGTGGAAGTGGACAGGTGGAGGGAAATTTAATCATAGCGATGTAGAGGGACGGGCCTCGGGTAATAATGGCCCGTCCAAAGGGTCCGCCACCCCTCGCCTCGCCGGACATGAAGACCACCGTCCCTGTCTGAGGGTGGGGGGGAAGGGGGGTGGATGGTCCGAACGTGCTCCAGCGGGGACGTGTCTGCTGCATGTTGCACTCACTCCCTCTCCCCCCCCCCAGCACAGCTGGAGGTGATTAATGAGGGCTCGAGCGTAATTAGACGACTCATTATCGTATAATGAGTCTCACATGCATCTAGACTTATTGGTCCTCGTCAATGAACATAGGGACCTTTGTGTGTGTGTGTGTGTGTGTGTGTGTGTGTGTGTGTGTGTGTGTGCATGTGTGCATGTGTGCTGTGTGTGTGTGTGTGTGTGTGTGTGTGTGTGTGTGTGTGTGTGTAGGTGTGTGTGTGTGTGTGTGTGTGTGTGTGTGTGTGTGTGTGTGTGTGTGTGCATGTGTGTGTGTGTGTGTGTGTGTGTGTGTGTGTGTGTGCTGTGTGTGCGTGTGTGTGTGTGTGTGTGTGTGTGTGTGTGTGTGTGTAGGTGTGTGTGTCTGTTTACTCTCTACGCGTTACAGGAAGATAGTTTTACACTCTTGTTGTCCTGTTTTTACTCCTGTGTATGTACACACACACACACACACACACACACACACACACACACACACACACAGAGCAGGTGTGTGTTTAGATGAAAACATCTGTGAGATTCACACAGTGTCTGTAATGTGTTGTTGTGCCTGTGAGAATCTGGGCCTGGGAACTCGTCTGTGTGTCTGTGGAGGTCATTGGTGTCTGTGAGGCGTGTGGGCCTGGCAACGTGTCTGTCTGTGGTGATCTCTGGTGTCTGTGAGGCGTGTGGGCCTGGGAACGTGTCTGTCTGTGGTGGTTCCTGGTGTCTGTGAGGAGTGTGGGCCTGGCAACGTGTCTGTCTGTGGAGGTCATTGGTGTCTGTGAGGCGTGTGGGCCTGGCAACATGTCTGTCTGTGTGTCTGTGGTGAATGATAAAAGTCTTGTATTCGTAATGTCAGGTGTTCAGTCTGTGGCTCCCTTGTGAATGACTTCGTTTTGTGGGGATTTTTTTTGTTCCTGTTTGGCAAAGATTAATCACATCTATAGGAGTCGTTGTTTCCGGTGGTTTGTGTGTGTGCGTGTGTGTGTGTGTGTGTGTGTGTGTGTGTGTGTGTGTGTGTGTGTGTGTGTTGTTTGTAGGGGTAACTATGGTAGTTGGTCGTTTCCGTGGGAGCGTCTGTGGTGGTTGGTGGGTTAGTGGATTGCTTGGTGCGTCCGAGGCCCTGTCCTTGGCCAATATCGTCCGTGTCTCTGGTCCCGTCCGTGGCCTGGATCGTCCGTGTGGGGCCCGAACCAGCTTCTAGTCCCGTCCGTGTCTAGGATCGTCCGTGTGGGGCCCTAGCCAGCTTCTGGTCCCATCCGTGTTTAGGATCGTCCGTGAGGGGCCCTAGCCATATTCTGGTCCCGTCCGTGGCCTGGATCGTCCGTGTGGGGCTCTAGCCAGCTTCTGGTCTCGTCCGTGTCTAGGATCGTCAGTGTGGGGCCCTAGCCAGCTTCTGGTCCCGTCCGTGGCCTGGATCGTGTAAATTGGTCCTCATCCTGGTTGTGGTCTTATCCTCGACACGTGTTCATACACGTGTTCATGTCCGTGGCTCGTGAATGTGTCAGTGGTCTCGTCCGTGGGTAGTTGTAAGGTGTGTGTGTGTGGGACCTCCTGAAGCGCATGTTTGGGGGTCTTCCCAGGGGCACCGAGTGGTCTTGTAGAATACCTGTGGTCTTGTCTGTGGCGAGTTAGAAGTGTGTGTGTGTGTGTGTGTGTGTGTGTGTGTGTGTGTGTGTGTGTGTGTGTGTGTGTTGCGAGGGAGTTTCCGAGGTGGTCGTGGGTCGACCGACCGCACACGTCTGCGATGGCGTCTGTGGCAGTGTTGCAAGACGGGAGTCGGTAATCGTCCCCCTCCACACCCGATAGCCTCAGCTCAAACCTCCGTGCCTCACTTGGGAAACTCCCCTTCCAGCTCCCTGTCTCATCGTCAGCTCGCTCCCACCCAAGTAAGATTGCGTTCACATCCACTTCCCCGTGAGAGAGAGAGACTTGAGAACGAGGCTATGTCTTCTGCTGTCTTTGATGGCCAGTGTTGGCGCTGGGTAGTATTGGCGCTGGACAGTATAGGCGCTATGTAGTATTGACGCTGGATAGTATTGACGCTGGATAGTATTGGCGCTGGGTTCAAAACACAACGTTGAGGGTGTGTCACTTGGTGCTGTGGTATGGATGGTCGGTCCGTCATGCTGTGGTAGTTTGTTTGATCCCGTTCGCTCGCCAGTGCACAAGACGCAGTCGTCAGCAAGGCAGAGAGATGGATTCCCAAGGGCGTGTTGCAACGTACGATACAAACGATACGTAGATTTTCATCATTTACGATCTAGATTCTTTTTTTTATTAATGGGATAAAGGAGAAGAAGTGGAGGGTATTTTCTGTTGGACTTCAAGTATATTTCTTCTCTTCGTCTGATCCACGTATGGGAGTAGATGGATTCTTATACAATGTCAGTGTTTACGACCCTGATGGGCAATGTTCATAACAGAGGCAGCGCAGAGGTGACCAGTGGCCAATAGATAGTCCCCTCCCGTCCTCCTCCTCCTCCTCCTCCGTCATAAACACGACACACGTGAGGAACGAAAGGTTTTTTTCTTTTTTTTGTGTGTGTGTACATTAGATCCCAGGTACGCTGCCTCCTCCTCTTCCTCCTCGTCGTCCTCACTTCGTCATCGACACGGAAAGAAGAACAGAGCCCTCCGGCGAACGGCTCTCCCGGCCTAATCTGTCGCCGGGGTCTTGTGTGTGTCAGCGGTGTTTCCCTCCAGCTTTTGTGAGGGAGAGGAGTTTAGGGTGGGTGGCGCGGGGAGGGAGGAGGAGGTGGGGTGGTGTTTAGGGTGCTGGTTTACCCTCCCGGGAAGGGAGGGGGAACTGGGGAGGGGGAGGGATTATGGCATGTTTGGGGTCTTAGCACAGACCTGAGGTGTGGTTCACACTCCCTTCTTCCTACAGACGCCCCACCAGCCAGCCAGCCAGCCCCTAACCCCGCCCCCTTTCCCTCCTCACCTGCCCTATATATATAGGTTAGGGCTCTCTGTGTGGGTCCTCCTACTGCTGTATGTTGGCTAGGGCCAGTGTCTAGTTTGCTGTATCACCATGTGCGGAGGATAGGGTCTTTTGTTAGCGTGGTCTACCTGACGATTGTGGGCTAGGGTCTGTCTGGTTAGCCTGTTTTCCACCTGCTGAATGTGGGTAGTAGGGTCTGTCTGGTTGGCCTGTTCCACCTGCTGAATGTGGGTAGTGGGGTCTGTCTGGTTGGCCTGTTCCACCTGCTGAATGTGGGTAGTAGGGTCTGTCTGGTTGGCCTGTTCCACCTGCTGAATGTGGGTAGTAGGGTCTGTCTGGCTGGCCTGTTCCACCTGCTGAATGTGGGTAGTAGGGTCTGTCTGGTTGGCCTATTCCACCTGCTGAATGTGGGTAGTAGGGTCTGTCTGGTTGGCCTGTTCCACTTGCTAAATGTAGGAAGGGTCTGTCTGGCTGGCCTGTTCCACCTGCTGAATATGGGTAGGGTCTGTCTGGCTGGCCTGTTCCACCTGCTGAATGTGGGTAGTAGGGTCTGTCTGGTTGGCCTGTTCCACCTGCTGAATGTGGGTAGTAGGGTCTGTCTGGTTGGCCTGTTCCACCTGCTGAATATGCTTAGAGACTTAAATGTGTGTGTCTCTCTCTCTTCCATCTCCTGTGTGTAAGTGGAAGCTCCGTTTGCTCTGTTCCACCTACAAGAGGCTTCATTCTGTCTGTTCCACCTGGTGCGTGCATGTATAGGCTTCGTCTCGTCTCTCCCACCTGCTAAATGTGGATGGAGGTCGTGGCTCCTCTGCTACACCTGCCTGTTTACAAGCTCTGTGTCTTTTCCCTCAACTCTCTCTGGTCTCCTCCAAGTGGTGTTATGGCACACACAATAAGACAAGAAAACAAATGTTTTCTTTATCTTTGGTCTTCTTTTTTTCTTTATGCCTTTTTCCATTGTTGTTCTTGTTATACTGTGGGTTTTTGCTGTAGAGATTGTGTGTGTGTTTGTGTATGTGTGTGTGTGATGTGTGTGTGTGTGTGTGTGCGTGTTGGATGGTGGTGGTGGTGGTGGTGTGTGTTGGATCCGAGAGCCCCTGGGTAGCGGCTGGTGGGTGGGCTCTGGTCCGGGTACACTCAAGCCTCCTCCTCCTCCTCCTCCTCCTCCCTCCGAAAGGGAGAACTGTCGACCTTCTTCCCCCACCTTTCCCCTTCCCTATCCAATCCTCCTCCTCCTCCTCCTCCCCCAAACCTTTTTTTTCCCCACCTTGGAGTGGGGATGCAGTCAGTCATCTGCCCCTCAAGCTGGGGGTAAAGCTTAGTCCCTCGGAGAAGACGAAGTGAACCATGGCTGCCGAGGCCTTGTTGAACAGGCGGGTGAATAATGTGCTCTCTCTCTCTCTCTCTCTCTCTCTCTCTCTCTCTCTCTCTCTCTGTCTCTCTCTCTCTCTCTCTCTCTCTCTCTCTCTCTCTCTCTCTCTCTCTCTCTCTCTCTCCCTTCGTGGTTGATTGGAGACTTGGCCCCCCCCTTCTGTTGTTCACGTAAGAGATGTTTCTCTCTCTCTCTCTCTCTCTCTCTCTCTCTCTCTCTCTCTCTCTCTCTCTCTCTCTCTCTCTCTCTCTCTCTCTCTCTCTCCTGCGAGTCTATAAGCCCGGAGTGTGTTTGTAGGAGTGTATGAGTGCGAGAGGAGGAGGGGGGGGGGAGGGCGGTCAGGGGGGCCCATTAACTGTCACGTCCATCCTTGCGAGATGGTATCCAAGACTCAAGAGAGGGGAGGGGGGGCCTCCTCCTCCTCCTCCTCCTCCTCCTCCTCCTCCTCCTCCTCCTCCTCCTCCTACCAAGGATAGGCGAAAGCCGAGGACGGACCCTCCATCATCTCTCCCTGTAGTAGTTTTGTGCCGTGTATTTCAAAGTACGCGGCAATGATAGACCCTACGTTACTGGGTATGATACAAGGGTGTGTGCTAAATCAAGTCATGTACACACGCCCTTGCAATGTGTGTGTGTATGTGCACTCTCTCTCTCTCTCTCTCTCTCTCTCTCTCTCTCTCTCTCTCTCTCTCTCTCTCTCTCTCTCTCTCTCTCTCTCTCTCTCGCCAATACATGTGAACCTTACCTGTGCTTGTGTGAAGATGCGTGTTGTCTGCTTCATATATATATATATATATATATATATATATATATATATATATATATATATATATATATTGGAAAGGATCACAATTTGCGCGTGATCAAGATATTCCTATGAGTCCGCGGGGAAAATGATACACGAAAAGTTCCCAAGTGTCTCTCCTGATGATGTGATTATTACACGAAAGTGCACTTGGGAACTTATCGTGTTTTATTTTCCCCGTGGACTCATAGGAATATACGTGATCACGCGCACAATTGTGATCCTTTCCAATATATATATATATATATATATATATATATATATATATATATATATATATATATATATATATATATATATATTTGAGTAAGCCCATGTAATTCATGGTCTTAGAGAACCATCCAATGAGTACAGCAACCTAAGCTAAATGGGTCGATTGGCCTTACCTATGGTTAGGTTAGGTTAGGTAAACCATGACTACAGAGAGTGACCCACCCATGAATACAATGACTTTCCCCCCTCGTGAGTAAGGTGAGTGAGAATAATCCATCCATGGTTACAGAAGCTAAACTTACTCGTGAGTATGTCGACTCCAAAAACCCTCATTGGAGAATGAGAGAAAGAGTTGAATTAGACTCATGGTTAAGCAGAATGATATCCCCCCCCCCCGCTTCTCACCTCATGACTAGGCTGACAGACCCCTCCATGAGTAAACCGGCCTTACTTATGGTTACGGAGAAGAAGACTTGGTCTTAAATGTACTCAGGTCATTCACTGGGCTTTCCTCACTCAGTCCAGTAGCTGGGCCCCCTACGTGTTCTGTGCGTATGTTTGGTGAGTGAGGGAACTCCCGTCGTCTGAAGAGGGGTGGGATGAGGGAGGTGAGGGATGTCGACTTAGAGAGGGGAGTGGATAGACCCTTCCATCTCACCTGTAGCCAAAAATGACTTCATCATGTTCAGGCTCCGTGTCCCGCTCCGCTGCGTTACGGAAAGTGACTTACGCGGGAGGGCGTATTTTGTGTGTGTGTGTGTGTGTGTGTGTGTGTGTGTGTGTGTGTGTGTGTGTGTGCGTGTGTGTGTGTGTGTTGGGGTTGTGGGGGGTTGTATTTCTGTGTTAGAGTATCTTACGCACGGTTGTATTTTATGCAGGGAGTTGTATCTTGTGAGGGAATGTAGATATCTTATGAGGAAGTTGTCGTTTCATGCTGGAGGTTCCAATCACGAACAGAAGTTCACACATAAAGCAGAGCCTTATGTGTGAAAAATATAACAAAAGTTTAAAAGGAAGGAGAATGAAAAAGAAAGTGAGGAAAATTATTGTATGAGTTTTGGAGGAAGTGGGAAAAAAATCTACCATTTGGAAAGATCCAGATCCTAACTATGAGGAAAGACATGATAAGGTAAATAGTTCCAAAGCTTAAAGGTGTAAGGTAAGATACAGGCATCACACCGGCCCACGACTATTGAGTTGCCGACGGCCCCACACACACAGTAATCATGTGACGCATGTAGCTTGCTCGGGTATGACGTGGACTAGCTAGTGGTGGAGGGACACAAGCAACCTGCTTTGGGGACCAGAAACCAAAGTAATATCTGTAAAAGAGGGAGAGTGAACCAACACGCTGCGTTGTGGGACGAGTGGGGCAAATTGGGATGGGGCGGACCTGGGCCAGGAGTTGATACATTGCATTGCTTTGGACTCGACTATGTTCAGAAAGCATGTAGAGCCAGAACGTCCCCAAATATGAGAGCAAGTACTCCATATTATTACTTGGGTCTCCAGAGGTTGGTTAGCCACTGCCAGAATCATGAAGGCCGGCCAACGTTTGATTGTATCTCACAGTCGAAAAATCTCGAACACCTTCTTCAGGTAATCGAGAGCAATCTAAAGACCATACACACGTTCTCTCACTGCATGTAATTACCCTTGTCCATACAAGGACGGATCATTCCTTTGTATAAACGGAGCAGCTGTTGAGAAGGACTTTACGGCATGTAAACAATAGATCCCGACGTCTAAGAAGACATGACAGGTTTGTGGGGGTGTCCAAGACATGTTATAGTAATACCAGATATGCTTATTGTGTCCATAGATGGAATTAGAAACCCTTGAAAAGAGATGGGGTAAGTTTTATGAGGGTTGGGCGGAAACGGGGGGGTTTTAGAGGCATTAAGTTGATTAGGTTAGGTCTGACCCCCACTGGGAAGTTCTGTTCAGTTCTGTGTTCGTTGAAGACGTGTCGAGATGCGACACAGCTCGAGCACCAGAGGAATTGAAGGAAGTGGTGGAAGAGAGCAGTGTCGAATCGTCAGTCGAAGACGTACGAGTGCATCTGGTTATCCTCTGAAGAAAGGGGATTGCTTATCTAAAGAAAAGGAGGAGGAGGAAGAGTGTGGGAGACAGGTAAAGACAGACCCTGAGGGACGCCGCTGCTGATCGGGAAAGAGGAAGCGCTTGAGCCAATCGGGAATGACGGAGAGGCATCGGCTTGTGAGGAGGGTGAATATGAGGGAACAAAACGAAGAGGTGGTGTGTGGAGGGACTTGCAGAATGAGATCCTACCGATGTGGAGGGATCCTCCCGATGCCATACATAGGAGAGAAAAGGACTACATGATCAAGGATTCCCCCTAGGACCTCTCGGAGATGACGACCGGGCCATGGTAGAGGTAGGGAAAGTAGATAGGGAAAGTAGATATCACTGGTAGATCACGCCCTTACCAACGCCATACCGATGATCAGAGAGAAGACTGGAGATTCAAGAATTTTTTTTTTTTTTCAAGGAAGAGGGAGATGAGGAGGAATTCAAAGGCTTTGGGAAACTGATAGAAGTCAAAACAGCAGAAAAGCAAAGAGGGAAATTCAAAGGCTGTGGAGATTCTAGAAGTTAAAACAGCAGGAACTCAGCAAGAGGAATTCAAAAGGCTATGGGAAATCTTAGAAGTCAAAACAGCAGAAATTCAGAAAGAGGAGTTCAAAGGCTGTGGAAATAGACACAAGCGTGCGTTTAGAAGCTCGCCATTTCAAAATGCCAGGACTGGCGGCATCTGGTCCAATGCCATCTGTGTCTTGCCCGTAACCAGAGAGAGAGAGAGAGAGAGAGAGAGAGAGAGAGAGAGAGAGAGAGAGAGAGAGAGAGAGAGTAGAGAGAGAGAGAGAGAGAGAGAGAGAGAGAGAGTAGAGAGAGAGAGAGAGAGAGAGAGAGAGAGAGAGAGATTGCTTTTCTTGGATCGTACAGGAAGAGGTCGTCGTGAGGGGACATAGGATTAGTTGCGAGGGGCATGAGAAGGCGTAGGAGTCCTGGCGTCAACCAAGGTGGAGTTAAAGGAGGGAAAGAGAACCAGAAATAGTTACCTGTGGCTGTGTGAGAGACAGTTATAAGTACTGTCAGAACGGGAAGGCAGGGGAAGGACAGAACGGGAAGGTAGCGGAGGGGGAGGGACAGAACGGGAACGTAACGGAAGGGGGAAGGACAGAACGGGAAGGTAGCGGAGGGGGAAGGACAGAACGGGAACGTAACGGAAGGGGGAAGGACAGAACGGGAAGGTAGCGGAGGGGGAAGGACAGAACGGGAAGGTAGCGGAAGGGGGAAGGACAGAACGGGAAGGCAGGGGAAGGACAGAACGGGAAGGTGGCGGAGGGGGAAGGACAGAACAGGAAGGTAGCGGAAGGGGGAAGGACAGAACGGGAAGGTAGCGGAAGGGGGAAGGTCATTGCGACAGATGTCGTGGGCGATGCAGGTGGCTAACGACCAGGAGAGGCGAGCGTGACGACCCGCCCTGTGGCTCGAGGAACACCTCACACACACACACACACACACACACACACACACACAGTGATTTCAAGCAGAGATAAAAGATAAATGTGAGGCCAAGGAAGAGGGGGTGCGGGAGGGGGGCCAGGGGGGGAGTATATTTCATGGCGGAGTCTGTTTCATGTGGGAGTATATTTTATGGGAGTGGGGGAGGAAAAATATTTTTAATATTTTTTTTTTTGGCGGGGGATCGAGTATATTATGCGGGAGTCTGATTCGTCCGGGAATGAAGTGTTTGTTTGGAAGGGGAACACATCGTGCGGGAGTGTAACGTTAAGCGAAGGGGGGATGGCCATGTCACACTGGGAGTGTGTTATGTGGCAAATTAGTCACGAGCGGTTGTGTGTGTCAAAAGGGCAATTATGTTTCGCGGGGTAAAAAAATATATTTAGCGGCGGGTTATGTTGTGAGGCAGGAAACATCTTCCGAGCGAAATGTGCTACGCCAGCCGCCCCGCCAGCTACCCACCAGCCCAGGCCAGGTAGGTCGGCAGCCTGCAGGCGGGTCAGGCCACGGAAGGTCGGCAGGCTGCAGGCGGGTCAGGCCAAGTCTTCAAGGGACGTTTTCATGCGTCTTCAAGATAGTGAGAGGAGAGATGAGGCCTCCCATCTTCGTGTCTGGTCGTCTCTGCACTCCCTTACTGTCTGTCTCTTTACTTGGTTCCTCCTCCTAATCACACGCCTTAGATCCTTAGTTCAATCTTCTTATTCTTCTCCTTTGTTTATTCAGCTCTTCGTTTTGCTCTCCTTTGTTCCTTTTTTTCCCCTCTTTTTGTTATCATTCATCATTTACTTCGAGATCCAGCACCATCACCACCACCACCTCCTCCTCCTCCTCCTCCTCCTCCTCCTCCTTCTCCTGCAGTAGGGGTTCACGGAGGTGCTGAGGACTGGCTGGGGAACTTCCTTCTACCACCCTCCCTCAGGCCGTGGGTACTCACCCTTTCGACCCTCCGGAGTGTAATTGATTCCACGAAGATATTTTGAGCACCACCTTGATGTTGTCGGGCCCCCCGCCCCCCTCCCCCCCCCCTCCCCAGGTTCTCGTCGAAGTACTCCACCTCCAAGATATCTTTGAGGATCTTGCCTGAAGAGTGACATCGGAGGGAACCACCTACACGATATCATGATGATCTGTCTCCATAAGGATATCAAGAGGGCGCCACCTCCAAGATATCCGATGTCCCCCTCCTCCTCCTCCACCGCCACCACCTCCAAGATGTCAGGAGGGCTCCGCCTCAAGATATCACAAGATCTCAGAGGAGAACCATCGCCTCCTCGCCATTACCTCTCATTGTCACCTCCCCCCGAGCACATGGAGATCTTACTGTCCTCCTGGTTACTAGAGACCTTGGTGGCCTCCTAGACACCCTGGACACGGAGACCTGGATGGCGGCCTCCTCCTCCTCCTCCTCGTCGACGCCCCGCCGGACACGGGAGATCGTGGTGGCTTCGTGAACACCAGACATGATGGAGTCGGCGGGCCACTATCCCCGGTACTAACCTCCCGTGAGCTATCTCCCCTGTGATATAATTTGATCCGAGTGGGCGTGGGTGCGCGGGGAGGAGGAGGAGGAGGAGGCTGGGCGAGGGGGTGTCAGGTTAGGGTGGGGTAGGTTGGGGAGGCATGGCTGAGGGCCGGCTATTGAAGCGTGTGCGTCCACTGGGGGGGTGATAACAGGCGGCGATGGTATCAGGGGAGATAACATCGCCCAGAACAAGGCCTAAGCGTCGGCCTAGGGAGAGGTGGAGATGGGGAGGGTGAAGTTAGGGGAGGTGGGTGAGGGAGGAAGATGATTAGGGAGAGGAAGAGTTTGAGATGTAAAGGGGTGGAACGGAAAGGGATCTGTGTAAGTGTCCGGGAGGGGTGAGGCTGGGTGGGATGGAGAGGGACTTCTATCTGTAGGTGTGGCGGAAGGGCCGACAACTGTAGATGAGGGAGGGAAGAGGAAGGTGGAGGGTTGGTGATGAAGAGGTCTGGGAGGACCCTGGTCTGTCTGCGGGTGGTGGAGGGAAATCACCGGTCCTGGTCTGGGTAATGGTAGTGTGGAGGGTCGTGGTCTGGGGTAATGGTAGTGTGGAGGGTCGTGGTCTGGGGTAATGGTAGTGTGGAGGGTCGTGGTCTGGGTAATGGTAGTGTGGAGGGTCGTGGTCTGGGGTAATGGTAGTGTGGAGGGATCGTGGTCTGGGGTAATGGTAGTGTGGAGGGATCGTGGTCTGGGGTAATGGTAGTGTGGAGGGTCGTGGTCTGGGGTAATGGTAGTGTGGAGGGATCGTGGTCTGGGGTAATGGTAGTGTGGAGGGATCGTGGTCTGGGGTAATGGTCTTGTGGAGGGATCGTGGTCTGGGGTAATGGTAGTGTGGAGGGATCGTGGTCTGGGGTAATGGTAGTGTGGAGGGGTCGTGGTCTGGGGTAATGGTAGTGTGGAGGGATCGTGGTCTGGGGTAATGGTCTTGTGGAGGGATCGTGGTCTGGGGTAATGGTAGTGTGGAGGGATCGTGGTCTGGGGTAATGGTCGTGTGGAGGGGTCGTGGTCTGGGGTAATGGTAGTGTGGAGGGGTCGTGGTCTGGGGTAATGGTAGTGTGGAGGGATCGTGGTCTGGGGTAATGGTCTTGTGGAGGGATCGTGGTCTGGGGTAATGGTCGTGTGGAGGGATCGTGGTCTGGGGTAATGGTCGTGTGGAGGACCCTGGTCTCGTGGGGCACATGTTTCCAGACTGTGAGACAGAGAGAGAACTGGGAGAGGGACTGAGGCAGTGTGTGTGTGTGTGGGGAGGGTGGGAGAGAGAGAGGGAGGGAGAGAGAGAGAGAGAGTCACTGGGGCAGTGTGAGGGAGGGAGGGAGGCAGGCAGGTTCCTCCGTCCTCCTCCCCACACAGCGGGCCAGGTGAGGAGGCCAGGTAGGAAGCCCTGCCCGTGGTCGGGAGTGGGAGGAAGTCTCACGTGCGGTTCCTGGCGAGATGGTTCACAGATTCGGGCCCATTAGGGAGAGATTTGTGTCTCCAAGTGAAAGACTCCCGGGCGGGCGGGGGTGGTGAGGAGAGGGTATGATGGAGGTGGTGGAGGGAGCCCAGGTATACTGGAGGGAAGGTTGGAGGACGGGTAGGAGGGGGGGGGGGAATGTTGTCGGAGGGAAGGACGCGGGGGTGTAGGAGGGTAGAGGGAGGGAAGGCCAAAATCATTATCCTTTCTCCAGACAGTGTCGATGCTACCAGGCTGGGTGGGTCATCACCTGGTTCTACCAGGCTGGGTGGGTCATCACCTGGTTCTACCAGGCTGGGTGGGTCATCACCTGGTTCTACCAGGCTGGGTGGGTCATCACCTGGTTCTACCAGGCTGGGTGGGTCATCACCTGGTTCTACCAGGCTGGGTGGGTCATCACCTGGCCCATTCCCTCGTCCAGCCTATCCTCCCAGTCCCCTTAACCATCCATCCCCAGGCCTCTCGTGCGTCCATGTGTGTGTGTGTGTGTGTGTGTGTGTGTGTGTGTGTGTGTGTGTATATGTGTGTGTGTGTGTGTATGTGTGTGTGTGTGTGTGTGTGTGTGTGTTTATGATGGTATGGCGTCCTGAGCCCTGTCCTCCTGCTGATAACTATTATCGTAAACCATCATGTTATCTACCTCCCCTTCTCCCCCTTCCCTTCCCCCTTTCCCCCTCTTCCCTTCCCCCTTTCCCCCTCTTCCCTTCCTCCTCCCCCTTCCCTTCCTCCTCCTCCCCCTCCCCTTCCCTCCCCACGTACTACCCATCACGATAGATCTGTGGGTGCCTCCTGCACCCATATCTATTTCCCCATTTTCTTAAGCCTCTTCCCCGTTCTCAGTCCCTGTTTAACACACCTTCCTGATCCCCTTCCTCCCTTTCCCCTCCCATCACCATCACCATCACCTCCGTCATCATGATGACTACTCCTCCCCCCCACCCCACCCCCCATCTCCACTCCCTTCCCCCCCCCCCCCTTAGTCATCCGTCATCATCAAATCACTCCCCACCCAATCCCAGAGAGATAGATAGATAGGTAGATAGATAGATAGATAGATAGATAGATAGAGAGAGAGAGAGAGAGAGAGAGAGAGAGAGAGAGACAGAGAGAGAGAGAGAGAGAGAGAGAGAGAGAGAGAGAGAGAGAGAGACAGACAGACAGAGAGAGAGAGAGAGAGAGAGAGAGAGAGAGAGAGAGAGAGAGAGAGAGAGAGAGAGAGAGAATGGTGATGGGGGAGAGGGGGCTAAATAGTGGGTATTATTATTTTATCCCTTGTTTACAGTGATGGGGTTATGACCATCTTGAATGGGGGGGAATGGGGGAAGGAAGAAGGTGGCGCCCGAGTCACGTGACATTGTTGACACAATTGCCATGGCACCACCTGCCAGATGGATGTCTGATGATTACCAGCTGGTGGGTCTACCACACACACACACATATACACACATACATACACACCCACACACACCTACACATACAAACACACATATACACACATACATACACACCCACACACACCTACACATACAAACACACATATACACACATATATACACAAATACATACGCACACACATATATACACATACACAAACATACACACATACATACATACATACATACATACATACATACATACGTACATGCACACACACACACACACACACACACACACACACACCTGTTGGTAAAAGAGTCAGGCGTGTTTGCCATTAAAAGAAACTATATACGACACACTGGAAGTGGGAGACGAATGAAAAAGAATATATAAGATAGAAAAGAAAACGGAATATATAGCAATAATGATGATGAGGGAGAGAGAAAAAATATGGAAATTAAGAATAAATGATGAAAAAAAAAGAAATAAACCACTTTTCAGTTTGGATAAACTGGCAGGTTTTCCCACGGAAATAAAAGAAAAGAGAAATG
>NC_092257.1:21112912-21117912 GCF_036320965.1 Panulirus ornatus | reverse complement strand
CATGTAGTAGTAGACACTCGTGGTACTACATAAGATTCGCTGTAGATGTTTTTGTTTGTAGTGAGGAAGAACATCATGAGAGAACCAATCGTTATGTTGCTTTACGCTTTGCTATCCTCACTCCATCTCTGTAGATCAAGGTGTTAAGGACATTGCTGTCGCTCTCCTGCTACAGAATAATACAACCACCTCGTCGTAGACCAGCAGGTCCTCTGGTTTCTCCCCCTCCCCCCTCCCCCACAACCCCCTCCCTTCCCTCCTCCCCCTCCCGAACCACCACTCACAACCCAACCCCCCCCACACACTCACACCTAATTTTAAGATCTTCAGGATTAGCGAATCGTCCTGTTGTGTTTTTACAATCTCTGGCCCCGGCTACATAAACTTAAGGTTTAAGGCTCTTTACAACCCTTGAGAACATGAATTATATATATATATATATATATATATATATATATATATATATATATATATATATATATATATATGTCGACAATCACATGTTTACCAAATGGCGTCTTAGCTTCGTCTCTTTGATGTATATCAACTGACTGTTATATTTCTCTCTTGTGTCTCCCCTGATGATGTGATTATTACACGAAAGTGCACTTGGGAACTTTTCGTGTTTCATTTTCCCCGTGGACTCATAGGAATATATATATATATATATATATATATATATATATATATATATATATATATATATATAAAGACGATGGTTGTATGTTGTGAGGTTAGGGTTGTATGTCGTGTGCCTGGGGATGTATATATTGTGAGGCGGAGACTGTAAGTTGTGGGTACAACACAGCAGGGTTTTTGCATGTATTTCTAAAGAAGGCCTTTTAAGTACAGGGCATTGCTATTGCTCGGGTGTATGGAGTTGATATGTACTTAACTTACATATTTGTAATCGTCTGTATGTGCTCTGCTGGAGTTGTGCTCTCGTAGGAGGGAGGGGACCCCACAACTCTTGAACTTTACTATTCTACAACTTTTTTTTCTTTTCTAAACTTACGTCATGCTGTCTCTATTTGCCATACCTCCGTCCACCTTGTTCTGTCTATCCGCCGCTCGTACGATAAAAGTGTGTCTTCACGTCTTTTCTAACAAGTTTTCTTGTTAACTTGCCGTTACAACCTCTGGTTCCTCCATCCCCACATCTTTAAAAAGAGCTGTTCAATATCTGTTCAATATCTGTTCAATATCATCAGTCCGGATTTTAAAAACTTTTAAGTTCAGGTCACCCCTCACTCTTCTCTCTTCCGATGGCGGGCAGATTTTAAAAGGTCTTTATAGCCTTATCCTTTCACTCAGCTGTGTCTTAGATCTGGTGCCATCTCTGTTGCTCTCCTGTGGACCTTCTCTAATAGTTCTTTGTGCTTCACGAAGTGCACTGACGAAAATTGAGAACTTTGTCCCAGTTTTGACCTGATGTGTGTGTGTGTGTGTGTGTGTGTGTGTGTGTGGAGAGAGAGAGAGAGAGAGAGAGAGAGAGAGAGAGAGAGAGAGAGAGAGAGAGAGAGAGAGAGAGAGCTGAGAAAGATCGAAATTTGAAACTTCTCTCACCGTGAACTTTCACAGGGGATTGAACTCCTGAACTCTCTGATTTGAAAGCATCACAGGGAATTTGGAGAATTGAACTTCCACCCATAAAATGTAAAGTATGACAGAGACTGAACTTTTGAGCTTCTCCACTAAATGTGAACCTTTGAACGTGTGAAATGCCCTTTTTTCCCCCCTCGTTGAACTCTGATATGAACTGTTCCATGAAACGTTGAACTTGTTAAACTTCGTTACGAAGTTCCTCACAAAATAAACTTCAGAAGAGGCGGACTTCACCTCTGTATTCTTTTAAGACAGAACCCCATGGTCATGATGGCCCTACCAGTCGAAGTGGCCCACCTGTTGAAGTGGCCCGTCCTCCTGTCGAAGTGGCCCGTCAACCTGTCGAAGCGGCCCATTTGTCTTGTTGGTCCACTTGTCTTGGTGGCCCACTTGTCTTGTGGCCCCCACCTGTCTTGTGGCCCCACTTGTCATGGTGGCCCACTCGTCATGTTGGCCCACGTGACCTGGTGACCCACCCATCATAGTGGCCCACCTACCGTCGCAGTATTCCAACAAGTTGAGCTATTCCTCGAACCCTTCACGTGGACTTGCTCCTTGAACTTGTGGTGTGTGTGTGTGTGTATGTGTGTGTGTGTGTGTGTGTGTGTGTGTGTGTGTGTGTGTGTGTGTGTGTGTGTGTGCATTCATGATATAGAGTTACTGCTCCAGCCTGTAGTGTTGTGGCCCTACAGTTGTAGCTGCTCCTCCAGCCAGTAGTGTTGTGACCCCAGTGTTGTAGCGGCTCCTCCAGCCTGTTATGTTGTGGCCCTACAGTTGTAGCTGCTCCTCCAGCCTGTTGTGTTGTGGCCCTACAGTTGTAGCTGCTCCTCCAGCCTGTCGTGTTGTGATCTCCCCCATGTGTGGTGGTGTGAGTGTACAAAGAGGTGCTCCTCCTTGAGTCTTTGGTATCGTATCTGTGGTCGTCCATCTCTCCCCCTCGGCCGCTCTCTAAGTTGGACCTCGGCGCTGCCCCGTCCCCGCTCCCGCCTGGGGCACCCACCATACCTCACACGCGGGTCACATGTGCCGGGTGCCCGGGCCTCGGCTCCCCGAGGGCCCACCTCTCCCTCGACCCTCGGGCACCTGGACGACCCGGAGGGCCCTCCTGCAGCAGGTGGCACCGCGTGCGAGGCCCGGTGGCGTCGCAAACGGCCACGGCGTCCCGGGTTTTAAGAAGCGTTGGCAACGTGGCAGGCCTCAGCGTGGGGTGCTTGTCTTAAGGTGATGGCTGGTGCGGGGAGGCCCGAGTCGCGGCGCATTCCACCACCCGACGCCGCCCCCCTCTTCGCTATCATTAACCACGCTCTATCCATCCCCCCCCTTCCTCTCTCTCCACACACCCCCAACTCCTCACTTGTACGTCAACATATTTTATTATTCGCACGCTGATTTTTATTGCCTGTTCAAGTATTGTTTTAGTAATTGGCGTCGTCGCGCGGGAGATGTTTAGTGGCGGGCGGCGTTGATAGCGGGGCGACGTGGTCGAATGCGCCAGCGGGACGGCCAAATAGCTGGCGTGTTCGGCGGGAGACGGTGTGCGGGCAAGAGATTCCATTATACCCTGCCCTCACTCCGCGGCCACTAACTTCGCCTACGCCTAGTTTCGCCACACCCCTACGCCCATCCGCCCTCGGCACCATAGCCAAACACCATACCCTGGAGCCCCCCCAAGCCCAAGCCCCCCCAACACACACACACACACACGTACACTCACACACGTACACTCACACACACCATCGAGCACCATAGGTTAGGTTCACTCTTAGCACCATATTTAGTAGCTCGCGTTCGTCTACACACACACTTACACACACACACACACACACACACACACACGGCAACATAACCATCCACCATACCCATATCCCCCTCTCCACACACACACACTCATGCTTCGCACCAACATAGCTGGGAGTGTGCCATCGCCGTCAACATAGCACTGCTTGCTATCATAGCGCTGCTCGGCTGAAGCCTACAGAGCCGCTGCACCATTTCTGAGCATCGCCATCACGCCACAAGTCATGGTCCCATGCCTCAGCACCATTGCACCATTATTCGTGTCAGTACGCCAGTGTTTCGTAGGCGCTGTATTACTCATGGCACCATACTCAGGTCCCAGGACCCTCACCCACACACCTATGGCACCATACTCAGATCCCAGTCCCACACACACAAATCTATGGCACCATACTCAGGTCCCAGCCCCTTACCCACACATCTATGGCACCATACTCAGATCCCAGGGCCCTCACCTACACATCTTTGGCACCATATTCAGGTCCGAGCCCCTCACCCACACATCTATGGCACCATACGTAGGTCCCAGCCCCTCACCCACACATCTATGGCACCATACCCAGGACACCGATGTTCATGGCACCATACCAAGGCACCAGTATCAACACTTAACAGCGCCCGCCACCATGGCACCATACCCGAGCACCAACACTCCGGCCAACACTACATTTTTTTAGCCTCTGTCAAGATGTGTTGCGTGCCCTGTTGTAGTGTTGCCCAGACTATGGAGTGTTGCAGGTGTGGTGTTGTCTGTAATGGTAGGAATTCTGTGATGTTGCTTCTTCGACAGCTGTGGTCTAGTGTTGTGCGGAGTGTTGTGTGATGTAAGGCCATGGTTTTTGTGGGAATTTAGTACAACTTATGTATTGGTTTTGTGGGAATTTAGTACAATTTATGTATTGGTTTTGTGGGAATTTAGTACAACTTGTGTATTGGTTTTGTGGGAATTTAGTACAATTTATGTATTGGTTTTGTGGGAATTTAGTACATCTTATGTATTGGTTTTGTGGGAATTTAGTACAACTTATGTATTGGTTTTGTGGGAATTTAGTACAACTTATGTATTGGTTTTGTGGGAATTTACTACAATTTATGTATTGGTTTTGTAGGAATTTAGTACAACTTATGTATTGGTTTTGTGGGAATTTAGTACAACTTATGTATTGATTTTGTGGGAATTTAGTACAACTTATGTATTGGTTTTGTGGGAATTTAGTACAACTTATGTATTGGTTTTGTGGGAATTTAGTACAATTTATATATTGGTTTTGTAGGAATTTAGTACAACTTATGTATTGGTTTTGTGGGAATTCAGTGCAACTTATGTATTGGTTTTGTGGGAATTTAGTACAACTTATGTATTGGTTTTGTGGGAATTTAGTACAACTTATGTATTGATTTTGTGGGGATTTAGGACAACTTATGTGTTGGTTTTTAATGGGTTGTGTTGGTTATTGGTGAGTCGTGTGTACTGGTAGTGTTTCGTTTGTACTGGAGTGCTTTTCTTTGTGTGTGTGTGTGTGTGTGTGTGTGTGTGTGTGTGTGTGTGTGTGTGTGTGTGTGTGTGTGGTGTGGACTGGTTTGTGGTGAGAAGCTTG